>NC_134687.1:500917053-501187053 GCF_050947455.1 Rhinoderma darwinii
CATTTTAAAGGGAGGGTTCAATTCCGCGAGTACCTGCCGGGTAAGAGGGCAAGGTATGGCGTGAAGATGTATAAGCTGCGAGAGTGCATCCGGGTATACCTACAGGTTTAGGATATATGAAGGAAAGGCCACCCCCAAACCAGACTGCATCCTGGACTACAATAGGTACATGGGAGGGATGGACTTGTAAGATCAAATCCTGAAGCCCTACAGCGCCATGCGGTGTGTTATAAGAAGCTGGCCGGGCACATCATACAGATGGCTTTGTACAATGCGTACGTGCAACGTCGATGTGCAGGCCAGACGGGAACTTTCCTGGAATTTCAAGAGGTGATTATCAAGAACCTAATTTTTAGGGACCAAGAAGGGGGGGCACCCAGTACTTCTGGAAGCGGGGCCACACGCATCGTACCAAGGCGGCAACACTTTCCAGGAGAAGTTCCCCAAACTGGCAAGAAGGGAAAAAGTCAAAAGAGGTGCAAAGTCTGCTATAAGAGGGCGATAAGGGATGACACAATATATCAATGTGACACGTGTCCCGAATAACCAGAGCTCTGTATGAAAGTCAGTTTTAAAATTTATCATACATCCCTTGGTTTATAATTTACCCCAATTTTACTTACCCTGATGCACTCCGCACAGCTTATCCCCCCTCGTCTTTCCCCTCTGAGCCCTGCTGTGTGTCCAGGCAGCTGATAACAGCCACATGTAGGGTATTGCCATACCCGGGAGAACCCACATTACAGTTTACGGAGTGTAGGTCTCTGGTCAAAATGCTCACTACACCTCTAGATGAATGCCTTAAGGGTGTAGTTATTAAAACGGGGTCACTTCTTGCGGGTTTCAACTGTACTGGTACCTCAGGTGCTTCTGCATACATGACTTCGCACTAGAAAATCCCCAGTAGGCCAAATGGTGGTCCTTTCCTTCTGAGCCCTCCCATGGGCCCAAACGGCAGTTTATCACCACAAATGGGGTATTGCCGCACTCAGGACAAATTGGGCAACAAAATGGAGTATTTTATTTCTTGTGAAAATAAGAATTTTTTAGCTAAAATGACATATTATTGGAAAAAATATATATTTTTTTAATTCCCAGCCCAATTCAAATAAGTTCTGTGAAGAAACTATGGGGTCTAAATGGTTACATTACCCATAAATGAATTCCTTGAGGGGTGTAGTTTCCTAAATGGGGTCACTTCTGGTGGGTTTCCATTGCTTTGATACCTCTGGGGCTCTGCAAATGCGACATGGCACCCGAAAACCAAACCAGCAAAATCTGTACTCTAAAGAACACACAGCGCTCCTTCCCTTCTGAGGCCTCCCATGGGCCCAAACTGCAGTTTATTGCCACAAATGGGGTATTGCTGCACTAAGGACAAATTGGGCAACAAAATGGGGTATTTTGTTCCCTGTGAAAATAAGAAATTTTGATCACAAATGACATTTTATTGGAAAAAATGAAATTTTTTTAATTTCACAGCCCAATTCAAATACGTGCTGTGAAAAAACTGTGCGGTCAAAATGGTAACAACAACCATAAATGAATTCCTTGAGGGGTGTAGTTTCCAAAATGGGGTCACTATTTGGGGATTCCTACTGTTTTGGCAACTCAACACCTCTTCAAACCTGGCATGCTGCCTAAAATATATTCTAATAAAAAAGAGGACTCAAAATTCACTAGGTGCTTCTTTGCTTCTAGGGCTTGTGTTTTAGTCCACGAGCGCAGTAGGGCCACATGTGGGACATTTCTAAAAACTGCAGAATCTGGACAATACATATTTAGTAGTGTTTCTCTGGTAAAACCTTCTGTGTTACAGAAAAAAAAATGAATAAAATTGAAATTCAGCAAGAAAAATGAAATTTGCAAATTTCACCTCCACTTTGCTTTAATTCCTGTGAAATGCCTGAAGGGTTAAAAAACTTTCTAAATGCTGTTGTGAATACTTTGAGGGGTCTAGTTTTTAAAATGGGGTGTTTTATCAGGGTTTCTAATACATAGGCCCCACAAAGCCACTTCAGAACTCAAGAGGTACCTTAAAAAAAAGGCTTTTGAAATTTTCTTAAAAATATGAGAAATTTCTGTTTATGTTCTAAGCCTTGTAACGTCCAAGGAAAATAAAATAATGTTCAAAAAATGATGCCAATCTAAAGTAGACATATGGGAAATGTGAACTAGTAAATATTTTGGGTGGTATAACCGTCTGTTTTACAAGCAGATGCATTTCAATTCTGAAAAATGCAATTTTTTCAACATTTTCTCTAAATTTTGCAATATTTCACCAATAAACACTGAATATAATCGACCAAATTTTACCACGACCATGAAGCCCAATGTGTCACGAGAAAACAATCTCAGAATCGCTTGGGTAGGTTTAAGCATTCCGACGTTATTACCACATAAAGTGAATATGTCAGATTTGAAAAATGGGCTCTGAGCCTTAAGGCCAAAACTAGGCTGCGTCCTTAAGGGGTTAATGATGATTGTGTCATTTTAGCTCAAGGAAATTCTCTCTCTCTATTTTAGTCATATTATCCCGTTCATATTTCAATAGCTTCATATTTTGGATGTCTCTAGCTACCGATTCAAAAAAATATTTGAATGGATGGGCATATTTTTAATAAGGGAGTCTTCTGTGAAGGGATACGATAAGGACATTTTTTCTTACCATAAAGGTCCTCGTTTTCATTTTCTTTAATAAGATGCAAAAGATCTCGAAATGTTTATCGTTCCTCTTCAGGTAGATCATCAATCATGGACGGTTGGTGATATAAGATCTTGAACATTAGTTGTCTGCAGAAAAGGTAAACATCTTTGGTGAGTTCAAACTTATCTAGGCCTTGTGTAGGTGAAAAGGTAAGCCCTTTCTCCAGAACTGACCTTTCCACAGGTGTCAATTCATAAGAGGTAAGATTGATGATCTGTAGATGTTGTGTCCTAGTATCCTTTGTTTGCACATTTAATTCTGGGGATTGCGCTTGGTGCATTTGGATGACCAATCCCGATGCCTCTTTCCACGTCGCTTGTGTCCGTGGATAAAAAAAATCACTTGAGGATTGCTCAAAGGCATGTGATGCAGTATTCTGTTTAGCCTGGGGATTTATGTATCCTGTTCTGCTGTTACCCATATGTTTCCATTTATAGGCCTTCTTTTTTTCAAAATCCATCCTATCTCTGTAAAATTTCTGTTCTTTGCCTTGTATAATTTCTTTTTCATATTTTTCTATGATGTCCTTAAGTTTTATTTGAAACGGTTTAACCGTATTAGTTTGGTCAAATCCTATCAGTTTACTTTCCAGGTTTTTAATCTGTTCTTTTGTTTGTCTCACCAATATTTGGTCATGATCAATAAGCATACGAATAAGTATATGCGAACACTGTAACAAGTCCTGCTCCCATATCATTTTAAAGGGTGTATCAACCTCCCATGCGGGAAAAATCTGTGCTCTAAGGCCACGTGGAGAGATACCAAGTTTGAGTTAATGCTCCAAACTTTTAACATTTCACCAAATTCTGGTAAATGACTTATGGAATGTAATAATTTCCTCCGATACGTTTTTAAATTCGACATTAGATGAAGTAACTACATCAGTATTGAAAACTGATGACAATTGACTGTTGCATAATGCCTCTCTAGCCTCCATATCAAAAGCCATGTCGTGCGCCACTCAACAACACACAGTTCTATAATAGACAAATATAGACAAATATAAAGTTCCTGCGTGCCACACGCCAAACAATGCTGGAATACCAGCAAAAATCTATCTACAGTAGCTAACCAAAAAACACCGGTGGGCACTGCACATTTGTTGCCACATACCCTAAAAAACTGAAGTGGTTAGGGACAAGGAACACACACACACGGGTATGTATATGGCAAAAAGTCTATAGACACTGGAGGTATAGTAAAACATAAATTTATTGAAAATAAGTACTCCACAAAAACATAATAAAATTACTTAAAAAAGCAGATGGCTGCTATAACTGGTCTAACTGAGGGATGCTGCCCTGATAAGAAGCCCAATATAATCCACACTAAAAAAAGACCTACCTAAATACCCTTCAAATAATAATAACAATGGTAAGGACACGGCTAAAGAGAATATTGCATCAAATCGTAAAAATGAACATGTCCTAAAATATCAAGAAGTGTCCATAAAGAGGAGTAATGGAGGTATGAAGCGCTCCATGCGTATTGCCACAACGTGGCTTCCTCAGGGGTACTGATATTGTAGAAAGCAGAGACTTATATAGGGAGTATATTGATTATAATTATAAATAAATGTGTGCAAAGTAGCACCCACTTACCTCTCCCTCCTCGCCACGAGCGACAGGCAGATTAATGTATTGGCATCCGTCGGAACGCTATGCGCATGCGTCAGAAGCAAGCGCCAAATTGTATGATGGGAGACTCCGCGCACGCCCAGTGCAGCACAAGATCACCCCCCCCCCCCCACGCCCGCACAAAACGCGCACGCGCCAGGGCCTTCACACATAGCGGCCCTCCACGCATGCCCAAGCGGCAGCCGGGGGAAGGACCAAGCGCCACACCACCCGTACCTAGTGCGCATGCGCCAGGCCCACACCAGGAAAAACACTGCACGGCACCCTGCGCATGCGCAGTATTTATTTTTATTTTATTTATTCACTTATTAAAATAAACATGACCATAAAATTCTGTTTTGTATCCCCTTACAGTCCAAATCCAGGGTTCGTACTTTCATTCAAGTGTATGTAGACACCTCCAAGCTAAATTAATAATTCTTTATTCCAATTCTAGGTTTCACATATCGTTACATATATAGAGAAAACTTTCAGCATATCTCCTAACTCGCGTTATGTGCAATTAGAAGAAGCAGTAGAACAGCTTCCATATGCAAAATTTATTGCAGTCTCTCCCTCATCAGCATATCTTGTGCTTGTATATATGCGTATATCATTTTATATATATATATATATATATATATATATTTGCATTTATTTATCTATATATACTCTTTACATGCCTTTTGCTTATAAGCTATGTCCTTATGCTTTCCTGTTCCTCTTTGCCATGCGATACGCTTCGGCCATATACGGGTCATGGTGCATATGCACTTACGCTAAAAACAGACAGTTGAAATAACTTCCTCACACTTTCACTGTATTGTATTGCATAATTATTAAATAACAAACCTAATATCCAAAGCAAATAGACTCAGGGTATGTGCACACGGTAGCAGGCTTTTATGTCTGAAAAGACAGACTGTTTTCAGGAGAAAACAGCTGCCTTGTTTTAGACGTAAATGCTCCTCCTCGCATTTTGCGAGGCTTCTCTGACAGCCGTAAATTTTGAGCTGTGCTTCATTGAGTTCAATGAAGAACGGCTCAAATTACGTCTGAAAGAAGTGTCCTGCACTTCTTTTGACGAGGCTGTATTTCTTTTGACGAGGCTGACGCGTCAATGACAGGTTGTCTGCACAGTACGTCGGCAAACCCATTCAAATGAATGGGCAGATGTTTGCCGACGTATTGTAGCCCTATTTTCAGACGTAAAACGAGGCATAATACGCCTCGTTTACGTCTGAAAATAGGTCGTGTGAACCCAGCCTTACTGTCAGAATGACTGTGACGTAACACTGACAGTTGGAATACATTACACTATCTAGGTAGTGTAAGGTGTTCTAGCAGCGATCAGAGCTGCAGGTAAAAAAAGAATGTGTAAAAAAAAAAAAAAAAAGTTAATACAAATATTTTATAAAAGTGTAAAAATACGTTTTTGTTTTCCTATAATAAGTTATTTATTATAGGAAAAAAATGAAACCGTTAATAAAGTACACATATTTGGTATCACCGCGTTCATAACGACCCAAACTATGAAAATATAATGTTATTTGTTCCGCACTGTGAACGCCACAAACAAAATAAACATATAACTATGTCACCACCCGTCCCAAGATATAGAATAAAAAGTGATAAAAAAGTTGCATTTACCCCAAAATAGTACCAATAAAAACGACAACCCGTCCCGCAAAAAACAAGACCTCCCACAGCTTTTTTAACAAAAAAAAACAAAAACTTACGGCTCAGAATATGGTGTCTCAGAAAATAAATTATTTTATAGAAACGTAATTTTATTGTGCAAACGCTGCAAAACGTAAAAAAACTATATACATATGGTATCGCCGTAATCGGACCGACCCGCAGAATAAAGTAAAACCTAATTTATTGCGCACGATGAATGTTGTAAGAAATAAAGAATTGAAAACTTCAAAATCGCTGTTTTTTGGTCACCTTAGCTCTAAAAAAGATGTAATAAAAAGTGATCAGGAAGATGTATGTACCATAAAATGGTACCAATAAAATCTACAGCTTGTCCCACCAAAAATAAGCCCTCACAGCGCTCAATCGACGAAAAAATAAAAACGTTCTGGATGTCAGAATATGATGATACAAAACTAGATTTTTTTTAACAAATAGTCTTTTCTTTGTAAAAGTAGTAAAATATAAAAAAAACTATATAAACTTGGTATCACCATAATCGTATTGAGACGCAGAATAAAACTAAAGTTGTCGTTTTAATGCACGGTGAAAGACTTAAAAACAAAACCCCAAAAACAATGGAGGAATCACAGTTTTTTCCAATTTCAGCCCCCAAATTATTCTTTTTCAGTTTCCCAGTACATTTTATGGTACTTTAAATGGTGTTAATAGAAACTACAACTCTTCCCGCAAAAAATAAGCCCTCAGACTGCTCTATTGACGGAAAAAGAAAAAAATTATGGCTTTTGGAAGGCGGGTAATGAAAAACGAAAATGAAAAAGCAAAAAAGGATCAGTCCTGAAAGGGTTAATTCATTTCTAATAAAAAAAAAAAATTATGACCACATGTGGGGTATTGCCATACTCGAGAGAAATTGCTTTACAAATGCTGGGGTGCTTTTCCTCTTTTATCCCTTGTGAAAATTAAAAAATTCAACATTTTAGTGGACAAAAATGTTGATATTCATTTTCACGTCCTAATTCCACTAAATTCTACAAAAAAACCTGTGGGGTCAAAATGCTCACTATACCCCTAGAAAAATGCCTTGAGGGGTGTAGTTTCCAAAATGGGGGTCACTTTTGGGGGGTTTCGACTGTTTAGGTACCACAAGACCTCTTCAAACCTGATATGGTGCCTAAAATATATTCCTAAAAAAAGGAGGCCCCAAAATCCACTAGGTGCTCCTTTGCTTCTGAGGCCGGTGCTTCAGTCCATTAGGACACTAGGGCCACATGTTGGATATTTCTAAAAACTGCAGAATCTGGGCAATAAATATTGAGTTGTGTTTCTTTGGTAAAACCTTCTGTGTTACAGATTTTTTTTTTTTATTACAAATGAATTTCGGCAAAAAAAATGAAATGTGTAAATTTCACCTCTACTTTGCCTTAATTCCTGTGAAACGCCTAAAGGGTTAAAATACTTTCTGAATGTGGTTTTGAATACTTTGAGGGGTGCAGTTTTCAAAATGGGGTGATTTATGGGGACTTTCTAATATAGAAGGCTCTCAAAGCCACTTCATAACTGAACTGGTCCATGAAAAAGTAGCCTTTTGAAACTTTCTTGAAAATATGAGAAATTGCTGCTAAAGCTCTAAGCCTTGTAACGTCCTAGAAAAATAAAAGGACGTGAAAAAAAATTATGCAAACATAAAGTAGACATATGGGGGATGTTAACTAGTAACTATTTTGTATGGTATTACTATCTGTTTTACAAGCAAATACATTTAAATTTAGAAAAATGCTAATTTTTGCAAATTTTCGCTAAAATTTGAAGTTTTTCACAAATAAATATTGAATGTATCGACCAAATTTTTTCACTAACATGAAGTACACAATGTCACGAGAAAACAATCTCAGAATCACTTGGATAGGTAAAAGCATTCCAGAGTTATTACCACATAAAGTGACACATGTCAGATTTGAAAAAATCATCTGTGTCCACAAGGCCAAAACATGCTGAAGGGGTTAAGCCATGCATGTTTTGGTAATTTTATTTCACTTTTTTTACTCATTCTAATATCTAATATCCAAAGCAAATTTACATCCTTGTTTGTTTTTTGTTTTTTTGTATGAGTGGTAGTATGCATGGTATGTCTGAGTTTGTAAGGGCATGTGCTTTTTAAGCCATGCATGTTTTGTTAATTTTATTTCACTTTTTTACTCATTCTTTCTTCCACTTTCTTTTTTGATTTTCACACACTTTTTACCTACTATTTAATAGGTGGGGTACACATTGTGGTTATCGCATACACCATTATACACATTCACTCTTCCATGGGTTGCATCGTTCTTCTGTCATTGAACTTGATCCGTCCGTCACCCGTCGTACGGCACATGCACTGGTTGCCGCGCCGTGTTTTTCCTGGTGTCGGCACCGGCGCATTCGCACTAGGTACGGGTGGTGTGGTGCTTAGTCCTTCCCCCGGTTGCCGCTTTAGGCATGCACGGAGGGCCGCTATGTGTGGCAGCCCTAGCACATGCGCGTTGTGTGCGGGTGGGGTTGGGGGAGGTGATTTTGTGCTGCACTGGGCATGCACAGAGTCTCCTGTCATACAATATGGCGCTGGCTTCTGACGCATGCGCATAGCGTTCCAACGGACGCCAATACATTCATCTGCCTGTCGCTCATGGCGAGGAGGGAGAGGTAAGTGGGTGCTACTTTGCACCCATTTATTTATAATTATAATCAATATACTCCCTATATAAGACTCTGCTTTCTACTATATCAGTAACCCTGAGGAAGCCAAGTTGTGGCGAAACCCCTGGGGTACTTCATACCTCCATTACTCCTCTTTATGGACACTTCATGATGTTTTAGGACATGTTCATTTTTACGGTTTGATGCAAAATTTTCTTTACCCATGTCCTTACCATTGTTATTATTATTTGAGAGGTACTTAGATAGGTATTTTACTGGGGTTGATTGTATTGGGCTGCTTATCAGGGCAGCATCCCTCAATTAGACCAGGTATTGCAGCCATCTGCTTTTTTAAGTGATTTTATTATGTTTTTGTGGAGTAATTATTTTCAATAAATTTATGTTTTACTCTACCTCCAGTGTCTATAGACTTTTTGCCATATACATACCCGTGTGTATGTTCCTTGTCCCTATCCACTTTAGTTTTTTAGGGTACGTGGCAACAAATTTGCGGTGCCCGCCGATGTTTTATTTTTGCTTTTGTAAATGGGCCACCATTGCCAGGTCCTATTCTTTCCATCACCAAACTTCTGAGACTTCAAGTAGGAGTTCTTCACTTGGAACTAATTGCTTTATATGTCCTGCCAAACCCTATTAACTCCATCCTGCTGGGACTGCCTTGGCTTCGCCAACACGCTCCTGTCCTCGACTGAAATTCCAGAGAGGTTCTCCAATGCCCCCCCCCCCCCCCCCCCCCGATGTCTTCACCGCTGCCTGCCTCAGGTTCATCCTGTTCTGTCTCCACTGCCTCAGTCGCTCTCTGGATTGCCCCCACAGTATGCCAGTTTTGCGGATGTTTTTAGCAAGAAGGAGGCAGAGGTTCTTCTTCCTCGTCGTCGCTATGACTGTTCTATAGAGTTTCTCCCTGAAGCTTCACCCTTTGTGGATGGGTTTATCCTCTCTCCTTAACTGAAACCCAGGCCATGTCGAATTATGTCAAGGAGAATCTCGAGTGGAGGTTCATCAGGAAGTCTTCTTCACCAGCCAGAGCCAGATTCTTCTTCATTGAGAAAAAAGATGGATCACTCTGAGCATGTATTGATTACCATGGTTTAAGATTAATCACGGTCAAAAACAAGTCCCCCATGACGCTAATCTCTGAGCTCTTCGATAGGATTCGTGGGGGCCAAGATTTTCACGAAGCTGGATCTACGCGGGGCGTATAACCTGTATCCGCAATGGTGACGAATGGGAAACTGCATTCAACACCCAAGACGGTCACTACGAATATCTTGTGATGTCCTTTGGACTGTGCAACGCTCCAGACATGTTTCAGGAATTTGTAAACTACATCTTCCGGGATCTTCTCTATGTCTGTGTGGTGGTTTATCTGGACGACATCTTGATTTACTCACCAGATCTGATGACGCATTGGAAGCGTGTACGCGAAGTCCTGTCGCGGTTAAGGGAGAACAACCTATACACTAAACTTGAGAGGTGCGTATTTGAAAAACAATCCTTGCCCTTCTTAGGCTATATAATCTCTGATCATGCACTTCAAATGGATACGGTGAAAGTGAGTTCTGTCTTGTAGTGGCCATGTCCTCAACGTCTTCGAGCCATAAAGGGATTTCTAGGATTTGCCAATTTCTATGGTCAATTCATCCCAAATTTCTCATCTCTTACTGCTCCCATCTTCAGCAAGAAGGAGGCTGATGTCATTCCTCCCCATCATCCCTACGATTGTCCAATTGAATTGCTCCCTGAAGCTTCATCGCCTCGTGGTGACAGTTTACCCTCTCTCCTTCCCTGAAATCCAGGCCATGTCAGCATAGGTCAAGGAGAACCTCGAGAGGGGGTTTATCAGAAAGTGTACTTCTCCAGTCGGAGCGGAGTTCTTTGTAGAAAAGAAAGATGGATCTCTCTGGCCATGTATCGACTACCGTGGTTTAAACCAAATCACTGTCCAGAACAAATACCCCCTTGCCGCTAATCTCTGAGCTCTTCGACAGAATTTGTGGGGCCTAGATTTTTACTAAGCTGGATCTATGCGGGGCTTATAACTTGATCCATATCCGCACAGGTGATGAATGGAAAACCACATTCAACGCCCGAGACGGTCACTATGATTATCTGTGATTCCCTTTGGACTGTGTAACGCTCCAGCTGTGTTCCAAGAATTCGTAAACAACATGTTCCGGGATCTACTGTATGTCTGTGTGTTGGAATATCTGGACGACATCTGGATTTACTCACCAGATGTGACGAAGCATCGGAAGCATGTACGCTAAGTCTTGTTGCGGTTAAGGGGGAATAACCTCTAAGCCAAACTCAAAGTGTGTATTGAAAAAAAATCCTTGCCTTTTCTGGGCTATATAATCTCTGATCATGGACTCCAGATGGATCCAGAGAAAGTGAAATCGGTCTTAGAGTGGCCACGTCCTCAAGGTCTCTGTGCCATACAGAGATTTCTTGGTTTCGCAAATTTCTATTGTCAATTCATCCCAAATTTCTTGTTTTTTAGTGCTCCAATCTCAGCTCTCACCAAGAAGGTAGTGAACGCTAAGGACTGGACCCCTGAGGCAGATTCGTCATTGATCAGTCTCAAGAGCGCCTTCACTTTGGCTTCTGTTTTTCACCATCCTGATGTGACTCGGCAGTTTTCATTGGAGATTGGCACTTCTTTTATTGTTGCTGGAGCACTCCTTTTCCAAAGAAATTCCAAGGGAAGGAAAGTATCATGTGGATTTTTCGCCAAACTCTTCTCTGCTGCTGAGCGCAACTACTCCATTGGGGACCGTAAATTGCTGGCGGTCAAGTTAGCTTTAGAAAAGTGGAAGCACCTGCCCATCATCATCTTCACGGAGATCACAAGAATCTCACATATTTAGTCTGCACAACGGCTGAACCCTCATCAAGCCAGATGGTCACTGTTCTTTGCCAGATTAGGGTTCCTGTTCCATTTCCGCCATGGAGATAAAAATATTAAGACCGATGCCCTGTCCCGGTCGTTTGAAACGGACAACTCTGAAGAAGACACTCAACATATTGATCCTTCTAGGAATATTGCTGATAACACTCTCCAGATCAAAGATATTCCTCCTGGAAAAATTTTTGTTCATCCTGGGGACATAATTCCAAGCTAGCTGGGCACTTTGGTGTCTGTAAGTCCGTAGGACTTTATCTCTCCTCGCTACTGGTGGCCCACGCTGCCTAAAGATGTTGTGGACTATGTCTCTTTCTGTACCAACTGTGCCCAAAACAAGTCTACCCATTCCAAACCTGCCGGTCTGCTCCAACTTCTGCCAGTTCCTGATGGTCCCTGGCAACACATTGCCATGGATTTTATTACTGATCTTCCTCCTTCTGATGGATGTACCACTGTCAGGGTCGTGGTCGACCGCTTCTCTAAGATGGCACATTTTGTCCCTCTAATTAGCCTCCCCTCAGCTCGTCTGGCTAATCTGTTTGTTCAGCATATCTTTCGTCTGCACGGACTACCCCACCATATTGTGTTTGACCAGGGTGTACAATTCACATCTAAATTCTGGAGAGCCTTATGTAAACTTTTGGATATAAAATTGGATTTTTCATCTGCTTACCACCCACAGTCTAACGACCAAGTTGAAAGAATTAATCAAGTACTTGAAATTTATCTTCGTCATTTTGTATCAGTTCAACACGTCAATTGGGTACATCTTTAACCATGTGCCGAATTCTCATACGAGTGAGTCTACTGCTTCTTCTCCATTCTTCATTGTGTACAAACACCCACTTGTTCCTCTTCCTGTGCCAGAAATGTCTTAAGTGCCTGCAGCCAATTCTTTCGGAAGCTTCCTTCACATTTAGCAGCAAACTACGCGATTCTGCAGGCAGTTGATCGCATGAAGAGATATGCCGACAGGAAAAGAAGGGTTCCTGCTCCATTTCCTGTCAAGGTCTGGTTGTCCTCAAAAAATATTAGTCTGAAGATCCCTTCCCACAAATTCGCTCCCAGATTCCTTGGTCCTTTCGAAGTTTTGCAACAGATTAACCCTGTGTCCTATAAGCTACGTCTACCCTCAAAATTCCCAACTCGTTCCATGTGACCCTTTTAAAGCCTGTGGTCCTGAACCGATACAGCAAGTCTCCTGGCTGTGACTGCTCCCTCCGGTTCTTCTGATGTCTTTGACGTATAGGAGATACTAGACTACAAGAAGGTAGGAGGAAAGACCTTCTACTTGATGGACTGGAAGGGGTTTTGTCCAGAAGAGAGGTCTTTGGAACTTGATGAAAATGTGGATGCCCCAGCTCTCATCAGGAAGTTCCTCCCACGCTCTGGACCTAAGAAAAATGGGGGCCAAAGGGGGACATTCCCCACTTACCGGCAGCAGCGACCGCGGGTCTCCCAGGACTTGCCGGCGTCTCCTCCTCCAGAGAGGCACACACTGCTGTCTCTACCCACTGTTTTCCTTAGGGTGCACACGCTCGTCCCCAGCATTAAAGGGCCAGCGCACACCAGTAACTTAGTTCCTGTCCAATCCCAGCTCATCCGGGACTTTAACGACTCTGCCCACTTCCACCTTGCCTGAGCAATGTTGTGTCTTCCCTACGTTTGTCTTGCAAATGGCTCCTTAGCTGGATCCTGTTTCCCGTATCTGTTTAGTTCCAGTGCCTAAGTTGAGTGTCCGAGACAACTTCACCAACTGTGTCCGATGCCCGTGCCAAACAAACAGAGTGTCCGAGACAACTGCACTACTCCATTCTGATGTCCTAGCCAATTCCAGTGTCTAAGACGACTGCACTACTCCAATTCGGAGCCCTAGCCTCACTTCATCATCCTGCATAGGCCTGCTTCCCCGACTGTCTGGCATTTACACACTTCTGACCTTCCAGGTACTTTAGCATTAGACTCTGTTGATCAGCAGCTGCTCCGCTACGGCAGAGTTGCCTAGTAGGTCCACATACCTGCAAGTCGTTACACAAGCAAATTACAAGGTATTTTCAGGAATAGATAGATCACAAACACAAAAATGTGAACAACACATTCCAACTAAATGATATAAAATGTGTATGCAGGTGCAGGAACATTTTTTTGCACCTGCATTTTTTTTGTCTGCTGTATATTTGCAGTCACAGGCATTCTTGCACCTGCATACACATTTTATATCATTTAGTTGGAATGTGCTGTTAAATTTTTGTGTTTATGTGATCCATATATGTGGGGTTAGTGACTGCCTCCACTTGTTGTTCTTGCACTCCTGCCATTGAGCGCTGGGTGATTTTAATTAGTTCAATGCTGGATCCTACCATCCCCAGGTATATATGTAGGCTTAGTCCCAGTTCTGGGTGTATGTGCAGCGTAGTTTCCCACCTTACAGAGGTCCCCTTGTCGTGGCAGGTGGGCAAACACTTTTTGATCAAAGTGTGCACTAAGAACCTCCCTATTATAAGTAGATTTAGCAGTAATGCATATTTATTTATATTTAGTGGTTGAGTTGGCATTAGTGTCACAGTGTGCTGTCGCCATTCTTTTTCTGATATATATATATATATATATGTGAATTGATAGTGATTAGGCAATGAGGTGGGCAGAAGCTTTATTTCTATCCATTGGGTTGTACAGAGATTAGAAAACAGCTCCTAATTTTCAGAAATTTTTTTAACTCACGTTTTTTACGGAAGTTTTTTGAGCTGTTTTTCAATGAAAAACGCCTCCAGAAACGTCCCAAGAAGTGTCCTGCACTTTTGATGAGCCATCATTTTACGCGCCGTATTTTGACAGCGACGCGTAAAATAAAGGCTCGAGGGAACAGAACATCGTAAAACCCATTGGAGGCAATGGGCAGATGTTTGTAGGCATATTAAGGGCATTTTTTCAGGCGTAAAACGCCCGAATTACGTCTGAAAATAGGCCGTGTGAACATAACAATCATTTGCTGAACAGAGCTGCAGGCGGTTTCAGAAGAAAGTGTGCTTTAAACAAACCAATGTGCGTAGTTACCTGAGTAACAGGCAAAGCAGCTGCTATGGGACCTAGCAACTAAGGTAACCATTAATACAGCAGTTACCGATCAGTAAGTGCTACATTAATATAGCAGTTCGCCTTCTTTAAGACAACACAAGATCTCGCGATAACCAGCTCTTAGCATTCAGAGCTTGGATACTGTTGCTTTGGGGTATACCAGGATGATGCAGGGGATGCTGAGGTACCCCTACCTGGAAGATTGGCAGCTGACTCCTGCAAGGAAAGTACACTGACAGCGGGGCTATGTTTGCGTTTAAGATCATATATTTAGAAAATGATTATTTTCCTAAAGGACTAGTGGATTTTTAAATAAAACAGGCCCCGTTTTTCCGGTGATAGGTACACTTTAGAAAGGGATAAATTATATATATGCCAAACACCAATTAGACAGGCACTGTAGAAATATTTATACTTGTATGCCATCTTTGCATCCTCACAAATTTTTATTATACAAATGAAGGAAAACTGCCAACAAATGTAATTTTAAAAACATTTCATGCCGATACACAAAATAAGCCACTGGTGGCAAATATATTAGTGTACTGCTTCCAAACTGGGTATAAAAATAACAACTAAAATCTGTTTTAGGCATCTAGGTTATACAGCAATGTAAATTAGTGTATAAGACTAAAAGCAATATATTTACCCCAAGGTGGTGATGTGAGAATGTGCATAAAAACCCTCTTATTATCATCACTTCATCAAATGAAAAAAAAAAAAAATCTCACTTTACACTATAAAAACTGGCCATATAATTGTGTAATGAAATCTGGACTGATAAAAATAAAAATTACATATCTCTTAGCATAAAAACGTAGGGAAAATCCATTAGGGTATAGAAAAGTTAAAAGTCCTCAAATTACTCTGAAGGGAAGAGCTCTTAGAAATAATGTATTAACATTTTCCACTGCTTGTGACATTAATAAATCTACAAGGAAAAGCAATGGTATAAAAACAAGTTACTGCTCAGTTCACCTACTAGGCTAGGGCTACAGCGTGGCTTTTTTTCGTATTTTAGTAGCCTAAATAATGAGTAGCACTGACCCACAGCACTCTGGCTGGGACTGGCGAAAGCAACAGCCGGCAATAGCAAACCTTTTTGCACGTCATGAGTCACCCTGTTACCCTGGCTTTCCTACTTTTTGTTTTTACGATGAAAGGGACTCATTGCGACGATTTACTGTAAAAAAAAAAAAGGAGAAAAGTAAAGTGAAGGTTGTAAAAGACTTTGTGCTGCATTTCTCGCAAGGCCAGTGAAATGCAACACTGATGCTATCATTGGTAATATAGGACTTGGAAACACCATTTATCAAGTGCCTGATAAAATTGGTTCCAGTATTATTATATATATATATATTTTTTTTTAACCACTGATAATATTTAAGATTATATCCTAGGTAGAAGGACAGCAGAGGTAGCAATTATTTTACTTCTTCTATTAGCGCTGATCATAACAACAAACTTTACTTGAAGGAGACTGACTGGATTCTTAAAGGGGTTCTCAAGGATTAGAAGAAAAAAAAAAGTGAAAAAAGCACCAATCAAGTAAATGGGACTGAGCTGCAATACTATACACAGCCCATGGACAAGAGTGGCGCTCTTTCTTGTAGGAAAAAGAAACAACCTTTTTTCTAATCCTGGAAAACCCTCTAACAAAAATATGTGGGTAAAATCTTAAAAGGAGAAAGGGAATCCACATCCGTACATACACTGCATCAATTTCGAACCAATGCAGTATAATAGTCTTAGGGTCTTATACACGATAGCACAAGGCTCCTTCTAAACTGACCTTCGTGTTTAACCCTCTTCCCCGTCAGATAGCGTATTAATATTTCATACTATAAGGATGCAGGTCATTAAAAGGGACAGGCACTACAAGCTATATGCAACAATACCTTGTATTATAGCTGAATAAATGCCAGGACAGTAACATTTCATTAGCAACAATTGCAAAATGACCTTTAGTGATTACATTTTAAATCTAAATTTACCAATATTCCTTCCCTAAGTATTCATGTATGGGGACAACCATTCCATCATTTGGAAAATGTATAAAATTAACTGAACTTCAAGTGTCTCATTTAAACTACTACGAACAGCGATTTCAGGATGAAAAGTAAAGTAAAGCTCTGGTTTGGAGCCATTTTAAAAAGGCAAAACAAAAAGCAGGTGGCACTTGGCAAAAACTGCATAAAATTCAACTGAACGGTTATGAACACAGTGTGACATCTGTCATTTACAGCAGTAGCAAAAACGGGAATGTCACATCTGAATCCCTCCCTCTTAAAGCAGGAGCAATGTCTGTATTAACCCTGTAGGCTTCTGTGGAACACAAATTCATACCCGCTTTCCCGCAGGAACCATTTGCAGAATACAGGCACTATATTACACAATAAGGGAGATTTACTAAGCTAAATGCGCCAGAATTCTGGCCTAATTTGTGCCAAAAAACTGGCTCACATGATTTATTAAGTGTTTTAGCATCTTTTTGAGCCTCACTAGACAGATTTAAAATGTGTCTAGAAAAATGGGAATGGTTTGCCAAAAGGGGCCTCGCTTAAAACGTGCGGAAAAATGTTGTCGCTAGATATTGGTCTCAAGTAATCCAACCAAGATATGGCATAAAGAAAAAGTGTCTAACAAGATGAGCCAAATATATCATACAGCATGTACCATTGTGATAAATTTGGCGCATCTTCTGCCTGCCTGGTCTTGTTTTAAGGGCTAGTCTAAGACAGTAATACTAAATCTGCCCCAATTAGTGTACATATAGTGACGTCAATATGCTGATGGATGTGATCTGATCACTCCATTTACAGAATACAGACTGGCTGCTGTAAATTCCACCTGTATTCTGACAGTATGTGTAAGTCCACCCCCAGGGTTATCAGCATGAACGTGTAATAATGCAATGATTTATAAAATGACTAGACCAAAGGTTTGCATTAGAAGATCATTCTGGTCACTGGGGTGCTTTGGGAGCACTTTGTAGTAGGAAATTGGACAAAAGACCCCATATGTGACTGTACCATACATAACTTGACCAGTTTTCTATTTGGAACAAAGACCTGGAAATAGCTCCATATGTATACTAGGATAAAAAGGTGACTGGGTTTAATTTATGTGTTGTGACGGATCAGTCCGAAGATCATATGCTTGTTTGACATACTACAATCCCTCAGGACTGAGAGGAATGATGAACAGTATGAATTAGTCCCTAAAGACAAAAATAGAGATGAACAGGTCCCAGATAACATAAAATGCTATTTACTAACATCATATTAGGAGTTAGTAGACATGTGTTTCTAATCTGAAGACATAAAATCAATCTCAAGGATGTCGGGCATTGCTAGAATTTATGGCCTTTAACGGTAAAATCTACCGAATAATAATTGAGAAATGACAATTAAGGTGCAATCACATCCAATATATTCCTGGCTGTATGATCTACACATTTGAAAATGAACAGGCATACATTGTATTATATACATTGACACACATTAAAGCCTGTTAAGAAAGTCGATATATGGAATTTTCCAACATGGTGTGATTAAAGAAAAGTGGTGAAGAAAGTATGGGCAGTATATAATGGATACTCCTTGGCTTAGAAGCCTGGCCTACCACATAGTTACCTCCAAAGCAGCTGAACACACAGACATGGAGGGTGGAGGCAGGAATAGGGGCACTACATTTCCAAATGATTAGCCATGTATTTAACAAATGCTGTAACCTCTCGATTGTAAAGAAAATGTTATATCTCAATGGAAGGGAATTGTGCAGCTTTGTGCGTTTTCTTTTAACAATAGAGAACTACTGTTCCATGTTGTTTGGTCTAAATTTGAGATCTAAAAAGCACAATTTTATCAAAAGAAATGTCAAGTCACACAGGTAATTTTCAAAGAATTCTTGGTGGGAGACGCTGCTTGTACATTCCTGCAAGAGCTTTGGCTGCACTGTAAATCATCTGCCTACGGGACAGGCCTGTGAATGCCACGTGCCAATCAGTCCTGCTGACATGGGGTAAACTTCTCTCCAGCACTTCACCCACCGTTACAGATAGCCCAGACCACCGAAGGTTATAGTCTTTTGGGGTGAGATTTTGGGCCTATATTGTGGAAGGAAGAAAAGTTAAAAATCTTATACTATCATAGCATTGTTTCCATTTCATCCTTAGACACAACTGAGACATCTGCATTGATAACTTGGTGCTGGAATTAAAAGGGGTTTTCTGAGAAAAGTGTCAGGGGTAGGAGGGATGCATATAAAAAAAAAAAAAAAGCCATTACTCACCTCACAGATCCTTGGAGTTTCAGCGCTGCCACTCCGTTCCTCCCCAGCGCTGTTTATTTATGGACATGGGTGCAGCGATGACATGTATACCGCGTGATCACTGCAGCCAAATACTCATCTCAGTGGGTATACGGCACAGAATCGCTGAGGCCAGTGATTGGCTAACGCAATCACTTGGGTATACAGGCACCTCATCTCTGCAGCTCTGTAAAAAAAAAAAAAAAAAAAAAAAAAAACTGCGGCGGGGAGGACGGAAGCTGCGGCGCTGGAATACCAGGGATCTGTGAGATGAGTAATGGCTCTATTTTATTTTTTTTAATGCATCCCTCATACCCCTTTTACATTTTTTGGAATAACTCGGGAAAACCTCTTTAAGTCATATCTTTATTAGCTCACTATACGTGAGATTTTCAGTGTCTTTTTGTTTAAAGTCTTCGGTTTTGTCTCTCTGCCTTTCAGCAGCCATAACTTTTTTTATTTTTCCTTTGACGTGGCTGTATGAGGCATTGTTCTATGCGGAAGAAATTGTATCTTTTTTTTTGCGTGGCTTGGGGTGAAAAAAAATTACTGTGTAAGTTATATCATTTATTTTTGCAGCATTATTATCGGGAAAAATTATTTTTTAACCTGTTCATGTTTTGCACTAGAGAGCCAGTTAAATCAATTCTTCAGGCTATTACGGTCGTGTAGATGTAATGTATGGGCGATAAAATATTTTTTATGCAAAACAGCATAAAAAAAATCCCTAACCGCAGGCTTACTGAGCAGACAGCCCTGGGGTCCTTTCTAGGATCAAACATTGAAGGCCTACACCAAGGCCATAAATGTTTGAGTCACAGAGAACCTCTTTAAAGAATAAATACCCAGTAACTCTTCAAACCTTGTATTTATGTGACTTGAAAATAAAGCATGGACTCCCTAAATAACTTGTACTTTTCCCTTTATGAGGTGAAACTTTTAAATCAGGACATCTCTTCAAATACCAGTTACATATCTAATAAATAAAGGCAGAACATGGAAAAGTTGCAAATCAATCTTTAAAAAATAAAATAAAATGATGAGTTCTTAACCCAAACACTTCCATCACTGGGTAAATAAAAATTCAGTCACATGACACTCTACAGTACGATGGGTCTACTTGGTAGCAATCCATAAGTGTTTGCATTGGGGGAAAATAGACCTCTTACCGTAGAGGATACTTGCATTGCCATCTATAATGTTAACTGGTATGCTGAATTAAGAAGTGACACCACAGCCGGCCAGGCATATGGCAGTTGCCCCTACACTACTCTACCTAGCCATTCTGCAATGGCTGTACTTCATTAAGTGCCAACAGAAGTGCAATCTCGGGTTGCAAGCGGGTGTCTTTACACAACTGAAGAGTTTTAAGAATTAATTGTGAGAAGGGAGGGAGACTTGCAGATCACTGACAAAATGTATTAATATTGTACATTGGCTTCATTACTCATTCAACGGTTAGTGGTTAATGTGAGAAAACAGGTCATGGATAAATAACCTGTCAGACAGGGAAAAGATTTTCTTTTTTGTGTTTGTTTCAGTTCATTTTCTTTTTTTCTTCTTTTGTTAGGTCTTTGTATGTTTAACCAATTGTAATAAACTTTTTTAAAACAAAAGCAAATTGAAAAAAAATTACAGAACTAGTTTGCCTTCCTTTCAGGAAGCCTCCGAGCATACATAGAATGTTCATCTGACATACCTGTTGCACATATTCTAAAGGCACAGGTGTGGCTTGTGTGAAGGCTTCTAAGCGTATCCCATGGATGGGGTCGTCAACAATTATACAGCCAATGTCAAACCACCTAAAACAAAATGTAACAATATGAACAAATTGCCCTTTAACCAGCAAGTAATATACATATAAGGTTTAATTCACATCTGCATCGGGACTCTGTTCATGGGTTCCGTCTTAGCTTTTCATCAGGGGAACCCATGAACGGAATTCTAAATTGAATCTTTGCATCACCATTGATTTCAATGGTGACGATCTGGTGCAAATGGTTTCCGTTTGTCACCGTTGTGTAAGGCCATCATTGTTTTGACTAAATCAATAGCACAAAGTATTGATTCCGTCAAAACAACGGAACCCTTACACAACAGTGACAAGCGAAAACCATTTGCACTGGATCGTCACCATTGAAAGCAACGGTTTCCGTTTGAATTCCGTTCATCGGTTCCCCTGCCGGAAAGGTCCGACAGAACCCACGAACGGAGTCACGACGCAGATGTGAACGAAGCCGAAGCTATTCACTTGTTTAAATATGACACAAAAGAACATGAACAGCAGTTTTCTTTAAAGAGGCTATGTCTCCACATTATAAGTGGCCTATCTTGTGCATGTGATCGGCGCTGTAATGTAGATTACAGCAGTGTTTTTTATTTAGAAAAACAATCAATTTTGACAGAGTTATGACCTATTTTAGATTTATGCTAATGACTTTCTTAATGCCCAATAGGGCGTTTTTTAGCTTTTGACCAAGTGGGCGTTGTAAAGAGAAGTGTATGACGCTCACCAATCGGCGTCATACACTTCTCTCCATTCATTTACTCAGCACATCGTGATCCTGCGTTGTTCACCATGTGCTGTCACATAGACCCACATTAACGTTACTGAAGTGTCTTGAGAGTGAATAGACATCGCTTACAGCCAGGACGCGATATCTATTCACAATCCTGACACTTCGGTAACGTTTGTGTGGGATTTAATGACAGCAAGCGTGATCTCACGAGATTACGCTTGCTGTGCTGTAAGTTCCACACAAACGTTACCAAAGTGTCAGGATTGTGAATAGACATCGCGTCCTGGCTGGAAGCGATGTCTATTCACTCTCAAGACACTTCAGTAACGTTAATGTGTGAGTAAGTGACAGAACATCATGATCTAGCAAGATCACTATGAGCTGAGTAAATGAATGGAGAGAAGTGTAGGACGTTGATTGGTGAGCATCATACACTTCTCTTTACAACACCCACTTGGTCAAAAGCTAAAAAACGCCCAGTTGGGCATTAAGAAAGTCATTAGAATAAATCTAAAATAGGTCATAACTCCGTCAAAATTGATTGTTTTTCTAAATAAAAAGCACTGCTGTAATCTACATTACAGCGCCTATCACATTATTTAGAAGATAGGCCACTTATAATGTGGTGACAGAGCCTCTTTAAAGAAAAATGTAGACTATTTTCACTTAGATTTTAAACAAAGGACATCAGCACAACGTATTATTCTGCCTATTTATCCAATGCTTACTTGTCTGGCAGAAGCTCAGCAATGAAATTTTCCACTGACACAGCAGGCTGCTTCTCATGGATCATGCCACTCCGACGCAGACTATCAATCCTTTCCTGGGCTCCCTGTAAACAGTAGGTATTACATTTAATGTTATAGAACAATAGCTGAGCCCACTTGCCATGCATTATTTTTCATCAATAGATAGGAGCACGTAACCATCTCCTCCCCCTTGCGCAGCAACTTCTAGTGCTCAGTTTTAGCTTTCTTTACGTACTGCCAAAGAAACCCACTAACTGTTGTTCTAAGAAGCAAATTAATGTCCTAGGTCTCTTAGGCCCAGTTCACACTGTCACGGGTTCAGTGTCAGCTGGTCCTGGGTGTCTCTGACACACAGGATCCACCTATAATCTATCACATCTAAGTTATGAATTTAGATGCGACAGATTACAGGTGGATCCTGCGTGTCAGAGACCTGCAGGACCCACTGACACTGAACCAGTCAGGTCTGCGGGACTGACTGATTCAGTGAATAGCGCTAGATACAGCTGCTCTGTATAGAGAATACAGAGCAGCTGTATCTAAAACAGTAAAACAATTTTTTTATAAAAATTATTTGTAAAGTTACACCAAACACGGATACAACTTTTTATTTAAAAAAAATAAAAACAAAAATTTCTTTACAAAGGTTTACATAGCCTTTAAGCTCAGTTTCATGGAGTGTTCACTGCGGGATAAAATAAATTACCTTCAGGCCTGCAGCATAGCCAACAGGCTGTGGAGCAATGTTAGACTGTCCGTCTTCTCCTGTTACAAGGGCCATGCCAAAAACTTCTTGAAAAGCATCTCGTACAGCAGCAACCTTTACTTCTTTCTTTGAGGTTACTACTAGGTCAAGTTCGCCTCCAGACCCTATAGAAATAGAGAGTCACATGTATGACGTTTTAAACATTATTATTCATTAAAGATCACATTTTCTTTCTTCATCAGTTTGAAAGAATCCTGAATCGGCTACTTCTCTTCTACTAATTTCCTTACTTTTTACTGTATTACAGGGCCCTGCCTAATGCAACCCTCTCTACATATCAGCGGACAAGCGATCGCACCCTTGAACATGATCATATATCTCCTGCAGCTAAAAAAAGAGGTTTGAATGCAGTTTGTGTCCCAAAGTATAATTTTCATTATCGTCCAAGAGTGAAGACTATGGCACCGTGTTAATAGAGATATACGGGCAGATTTACTATTCAAATTCAGCCAGAATTCTGGCATACATGCCATGCACCACATTTATTAACAGTTTGACACTTTTTTTTTTTAAACGCACTTGGCAAAGGGTATGGCTTAGCGGAAAAGGGGTGTGGTCTATGATATAGGGGTATAGCTTAAAATGTGACACCGTGCACCAAAATGTTGCCAATATTTTGGCACAAAAAACTGGCATAAACTAAGCCAACCAATAGGTGGTATAAGGAAAAGTAGTGTCTAGCATGTCTTACTAGATGCGCCAAATTTATTATGCAGCGTGCACCACTGTTATAAATTTAGCACATTTTTTGACTGTCAAAAACGTAACACTATTAGTAAATTTAACTTTAGATGTTAGAATTTTTTACTTACTGATATATGGAGCCATGCCAGGGTCCAAAGTAGTAATTACACTCTCCACAGAGTGTTTGGTTTTATCCAGCACAGATTTTACCACAGGATTTCCAGCAACTCCCTACATTAAATGAATAGGCTTAATGTTTTTACAGAAACATTGCAGGTACAGCACTAATAAATCACTATATGTGTTAACCCTTTTGGGTATACAATTTTTTTATTAACTTTTATGAAAAAATTTGGGGTTTAATGGCAAAAGAAACCAGAAATTCCACCATGCTCTTTGTGGTATAAAAAACAACTTTATTCTGTGGGTTGTTACAATTACGGCGATAGCAAATTTATATAGTTATTTTTTCCTTTAGTACACTTTTTTTCTTAAGAATTTGTTTTTGTTCTAAGAGCCATAACTTTTTTTTGGGCTGTATAAGGGCTTATTATTTGGGGGATTCACCATGTGGTTAATCAATGTAATAGCTTTATAGTTCGGGTTGGGAGGTAAAAAAGTGGGTTTTTCATTTGTTTTACTTGGGATTTCTAATTTCTTTATTATTAACTTTATAAAACTATTTTTTACTGAATGTGCCGATGGGGTGACAGAGGGGGCCCCCTCCCTCTGAAACTACTTCGATGCACCAGCCGCTATTGATCGTGGCATATAAGGGGTTAAACGGCTGGAATTCAAGGTAACTCTGATCCCGGCGCTTAGGGCAACAGCCTAGTTGTCTTTAGACAGCCTGATGCCCGCTCTAGCCAGCTTGAGACCCCAGTGGCGGGCTTATGACACAGGGCTGTGAAAATGCGGCACAGTGGCATAAGTACCATTAATGACAGCCTTGAAAAAAAACAAAAAAAAAAACGCATGAGCGATCATTAATGAAACAATCCAGAGACTCTGCCTCAATGCTGAACATATAGATCCAATTTGAGTCATAAATATTTGTATTCAAAAAGGAACCCGGTGACCCAGCCTGTAAACCAGGTTTATTAAACATAAGAAAACTCATTAGGCCCTGTTCAAGCAGAGCTTCTTGCAGGCAGAAAATTCTGCCTCAAAATTCAATCTGGAATTTTGAGGCAGATTTTGATCTGCCTGCATGCAGTTTGCCACGTTTTACGCAGCGTTTTTCACCCGCGGCCAAAAACGTAGCGAAATACACTTTCTCTGAATCCCATTTATGTCAATGGGAGGTCAGAGACGTAAATGCCCGAAGATAGGGCACGTTGCTTCTTTTTCCCGCTCGCGTGAAAAAAAGGCCCCCCCAATCTAATTGAAATCAATGGGAGGCATGGCATTATCGGCAGGTTTTTGGGCACATTTTCCGACTCGGTTTCCGCGTCAAAAAAACTCTATGTGGACAGGGCCTTACTCTTTTAAAAGACAAAAAGCATAAGTTATTCTAGAATACTTTATTCAACATATTTAAAACCATGAAAGGTATGGAATAGTGGTATACAATATAGATCTCCTCTGATTCTAAAAAGAGGACCTAACAGCCGTGTGTTTTAGTAAATAACAAAATGGCTAAAATGGACAAAATGGACACCCATTGAAATCAGTGGGTCTTTCTCAAGCAATAACCAAAGTGCTTATGTGTGGTTTATATAGTGGAAATTACATCACAATAGTGATTACATATGCAAATGCACGTGCAAAACAATTTAGGCCTTATTCACACGAACATGTACGTTTTGCGCGAGTAAAAAAGCCCGGGTTTTTCCTGCATTGCAGTTCCGTGTGACATCCGTGTACAGTGCGTGTCTGCGTTTTTTACGCGCGCATGTCATCCGTATGTCACACGTTTTTTACGTCAGCAAAATAAACTGAAAGTGGTGTTTTTTATCTTGCTCATTTCTTTAGCAACTGTTGCGTGAAAAACGCATGGCACACGGATGTGCGTCCGTATGTTGTCCGTGATTTTCACGCACCCATTGACTTCAATGAGTGCGTGATGCGCAAAAAATGAACAATGGGACATGCAGTGAGTTTCACGGAGCGGGCACATGCTGCGTGAAAAACACTGAATGTCTGAATGGCCCCATTGAATTGCATAGGTCCGTGTGACGTGCGTTGTTTTAACGCGCGTAGTACGGACGTGAAATACGCTCGTGTGAATAAAGCCTTAGGCAAATGTGCCAAATACATTCACGTATAAGTAAAAATCACTTACATGACCCTGGTAGATGGGTAACCGGACTGTTAAAACAAACAACAAGATCTCGTGTAATCCAATTTCGACCGGCGTTCAACAATCCCTATTGCCCATGCGCAGGATAGGTCATGACAGCGTCGCCGTCACTTAGTTACCACACTCACGTGACCGCAAACTACTTGTCGCGTCATAAAGTGCTGATCCCATGGTTACCCGCTCCAAACAATCTGTAAGTAGCGTGGTAATTCCTATTTGTGTACTAACATATCTCCATAATGTATTCTATATAAATGAATAGTCTGCATAGTTCTGCATTGTCCATGTGGGATGTTACATGTAGGAGAGACTACCCAAGAATGTAGGACTAGGCTTAATCAACATAAGTATACTATTCGTCAAAACAAGCTGGACCTACCCATCCCACAGCACTTTGATAAACATAGTCATAATGTTTCACAGTTGAGGTTTAGAAATATTGATGGGATTCCGGTGTTATGTAGGGTAGGGGGGGGGGGGGGCGAATGGGAAGCCATGCTAAAAAGGTTGGAGTTACGTTTGATTTATGAACTGGATTGCTTAGAACCAAGAGGCCTGAATCTAGCTCTACTTTTGTATATGTGTTCATACCATATTGCTGTGGGTTTTCTTTTAAACGTAAGTGCTTAGACGTTGAAGTTTTCTACATATTGTTCTGTTATGATGTTTTTATTGTTTTGTGTTATTTTTGTAATAAAATGTTTTTTCTTTAGATTGTATGCACATGCTGGGATTTTGTAAACCCTGTGAAGATGGAACGCCGTACTAATTTAATACAGTATATCTCTTTTCGATGTTCAATATCCCATTGCCATACGTATTTCCTCCTAATGTTATGGATTATAATAAAAAATATATATTTTCTCTGTATAGCGTTTGGAGGTACGTGTATAATTCTATTGGGTACAATAATATCTCTCCTTGATGCCCTCAGTTGTTGTTGACCCATTACTATAGGGTCGTTTCCCATAGAGATTATGGTTCTTACGCATCTTTCCTATATTTTGGGGTTCCACTTATCTGGTGGCAGCCTTTTCATGATCCCTAACGGGTATTACCCTGTGAGCTGCCTTTTAGATGGCTCAGAAGGTGCTACGTGTGGGATTTATGTGGGATTCATTCTTTGCGTATGTCCTGTACTGGGCAATCGCTGAATGATTGTATTAATGTCCAAAGGTGTTGGATTTAAGAATATAATGGATATGCCTCCTTAGAATGTATTAACATAGTAAATGAAGAAATATACGATAACATTTTCAAAATCAAACATATGATATCTAATACATAGTAAATGACTATTAATTTATATAGAATACATTATGGAGATGATATGTTGGTACGCAAATAGGAATTACCACGCTACTTACAGATTGTTTGGAGAGGGTAACCATGGGATCAGCACTTGATGACACGACATGCAGTTTGCGGTCACGTGAGTGTGGCAACTAAGTGACGGCGACGCCGTCATGACGTATCCTGCGCATGGGCAATAGGGATTGTTGAATGCCGATAGATCAAAATTGGATTATACGAGATCTAGTTGTTTGTTTGAATAGTCCGGTTACCCATCTACCAGGGTCATGTAAGTGATTTTTACTTGTACATGAATGTATTTTCATTGATGTATTTGGCACATTTGCCTAAATTGTTTTGCACGTGCATTTGCATATGTAATCACTATTTTGATGTCATTTTCACTTTATAAACCACACATAAGCACTTTGTTTATTGCTTGAGAAAGACCCATAATTGGGTTGAAACGTCGCTATTTATTATGGTGAAATAAAAGACACCTTTTTTGCTACTTTGGTAACTACGTGTGCTGCGGTCTCTACTTTCTTGTGTCTATTTTGGAGTTGAACTGGCCTCGACTCGACACTGCCTGCACTGGTTGAAAATTCTCTTGATATAACGTTCCTCGAGTGACGTGCTGCTAATTTCTTTTTCTATGCCCTATCTTGAGGCGTTTTTCGCCTCAAAAACACCATTGTTCAATGGGAGACGGCAATGAACGTGTTTTTTGCCACGTTTTTTGGCACAAACTGCTCACCATTTTTCCCCTTTACCTATTTCTCCAACAGACAAAAGAGAACCGCGGCAAAAATCGCATCAAAAACCGCCTGTGGTGCAAAACCGCTTAAAAAAAGACAGAGCTGATTTTTCCAGGCAGAATTAAAAAAAACAAAAAACCAATCCCGGAGCATATTTTCTTAGATCTGTACGTTGTGCAATTCCTCGGTTATTCCTCTTGGAAATGTATGAAGGGTGTGTTTCTACAGAGTCTCTGTCAGCACTGATTGGATATTTTCACTGTATGTAGCGACACGCCCCTTTAACAAGGGGAATGGTAATGCTCAGTTGCCAATTTATTCAGCCAATACTAGGAGGAATAAATGCAGCAGATTTGTTATCTTATAAGACAGACATGTCAGGAGAGCGGACAGGTCATCTTTAGGTTGTTGCATCTTACCTTGATGAAGCCCCAGATTCCTCCAGCAGGCGGTTCATTGTGTGCTGCAAGCATCCTGGGGTCTTCTGGCTCCTCTGGAAATGTAATAGAAGAGCCTGATGCACCAGGGGCAACAGGAGCAAGCTGGTTAACAGGATTTGATAAAACTATATATAAAAAACATAAAAAATAACTTTAGATTCTTGTATTTTATGTTTTGTACAATGTTCCTAGTGCACATTCAGTAACACAGAAAACTGAATGAAGATGTGAATTCAGGTGTTTGCTTGAACCGAGTAACGCAGAATTGTAGCCATCTATTTAACCAACAAAATACTTTTTCTTGCCCTCTCTTCAGCCAAGTCTGTTATGAACATGGCATAGCTGTATTATTTTTAAATTGATTAAAGGAATAAGTCCTGATATGATTATACAGACAATTCAAATGCAACAAATGTCGCCCCTTTATGCATTTGTTGTTATGATAGGTACCTAAATGACACAAAAAATTTTAAGTAAAAAAAAAACCCTGTTTAGATTTAAGTCTTGTTGAAATGATACTAAACCTGATTTCAAACCACAGCAAGAAATAAACATCTGTTTTTATGTTCTCCGCGTATTGTTTAGTGTTTTTGATGTCTGACAGCACCTGATCTTTTTACTTTAGGGAATAAAGTTATTACCACCCTGGTTACTGGAAGACACACCACGGCAGTGTTATGTAATACAAATAAAAAAATTAAATTATATAAATTATTTCTGGCGGTGTCAAGATCTGGGCACACTATTAGGCTATGTTCACACGGAGTATTTTGCAGGAGGAATATCTGCCTCAAAATTCCGTTTGGAAGTTTGAGGCAGATTTTCCTCTCCCTGCACTCCGATTTTCGCGGAGTTTTTCGCCCGCGGCCATTGAGCGCCGCGGGCATAAAACCCCGCGAAATACGCTTTCTCTGCCTCACATTGAAGTCAATTGGAGGTCAGAGGCGGAAACGCCTGAAGATAGGGCATGTCGCTTCTTTTTCCCGCGAGGCAGTTTTACTGCTCGCGGGAAAAAGACGCCGACGCCTCCCATTGAAATCAATAGGAGGCGTTTTCGGGCCGTTTTTGCCGAGTTTTGCGACGCGGTTTCCGCGTCAAAAAACTCGGCAAAATGCTCCGTGTGAACATAGCCTTAAACCGTCATGTGGGTATTCCTTCCTTGGTTTAGGAGTACCTTGCCCACATGCATGAACTTAAATGAGTATAGAGGGCTCAGGGGGGATTATAAAACGTTTCAGTCTTTTCCAGACTATTCATGGGGCAGTCGACCCCCTGACATCACCCAAAACTGAATTGTGATATGCTGCTTGTATTAATGAATTATATTATGCAGGGAAATTACATTTAGTATAATATTGCATCATTAAAGAGAACCAGTCACCTCTCCTTTAATATCTGTTTTAGTAAACAATTGTATTCCCAATGAAATAACAATTCTGGAACATCTTTTCTTAGAACTCCATGCTGTGCCGTTCCTCTGTTATTCCTCCTAACAACTTATGAGTTAATTGACAGCTGGGTGTTACCAGTTGGGGGTGTGTCCTTACATAGACTGACAATGTCCAATCAGTGCTGACAGAGTGAGTGAGTAGGGACAGACCCAGTTGTCTATTTATTCATATTTCTCAAAGTAATAACAGAGGAATGGCACAATACAGAGTTTTAAAAAAAATATGCTACAGAATTTTTAATACAGTTTAAAAAAAATCAAAAAAAAAATCTATTGTTAGCTATAAATAGGTCTGAAATAACAGAGTACATGCGGTGCTCATACTTTCACCATATTGATTCCCCGGGGGAGGGTTTATGATTGTGGATATCCCATGATTCTTATTCATAGACAAACACCAGATAAATAACAATGCCCCCTCTGCAGCCAGTAAAGACCAGTTCTCAGAAATCGGTTTAATTTTTCTTGATGTGAATGTGATCTTTTACTTCAGTCCTATTTATATCAGTAATATTAGAAAATATGAGGACCGCACAATGTATGTATAACACTGCCAAACAGCCACACGCTACATCTCAGAACTCATAAAACATCACTATACAGAGCACATGGCAAAAAAAAGTAAAGCTCATAAAATGAAGCTTGTATCTGGTAATATCCCATGCCAGAAAACTCTCCTTTAAGGCCCTGTTCACACATGGAAACAGCGCCAAAGAACTGTCGAAAATGCCTCCCATTGATTTCAATGGGAGGCGGAGGAGTTTTTTCCCACGAGCGGAAAAAACGCTCACGGGAAAAAGAAGCCGCATGCCCTTTCTTCTGGCATTTCCGTCTCTGACCACCCATTGACAAATAGGAGGCAGAGAAAGCGTTTTTCACTGCATTTTTTTGCCTGCGGCGCTCAATTGCCACAGCCAAAAAATGCAGCAAAGAGAGTGCATGTAGGTCAAAATCGGACTAAATATCAAACCAATAGTAGGTAAGAAATAACCAAAAGTAAGAATATAAAACATTACAAAGACACAACCTGTGACAGGAGGTGCTGAATATGAAGGCATCAATGGTGTCTGAGGTGCTCGCCCCGCGTGACCCTTTGTAATATCATAGGTGGAAGCCATAGAAAATCCTGTGACTGGAGGACCCATAGGTGGTGCCGATAAGACAGGTGCAGGAGTGGAGCTGAGTGGAGGAGGAGGAGGAAAAGAGGCAGAAGACAGGGATGGCAATGGACTGCTGAAACCTGCAGGTGCAGATGTGTGACGAGGAGGCAGCAGCACCCCTGAGGCCAGAGATGGAGGCATAGACGGCAGAGGAGCAAAAGTTCTCATGGGAGGTACGGTGGAAGGGGGATGAGGGGATGAGAAAGTAGGAGGAGAAAAACTCAGGGCAGATGGGATTGTCGGAGCAGCCAGTGGACTTGATAAAACTGTGAAGTGAAAACAGAACAGTATACATCAGTGGTTTAGATAGAGATTGTCCTTTCATCTTAATGCATTGAACAGCAATGACAGATAAGATTGACATTTTCAAAAAACCCTTCAAAATGAAAATCGCTAACAAAAGTTAAACGCTGCTTTTTATTTGTAGCTTTTTTGACACACACTTTAGGGGAGATGGTTGATCTATTGGAAAACAGAGAAGAATTCTTTATATATTTTTCAGCAATAATTGTAGCATGAGACATAATAAGATCAAAGGAAGGCAGGAGATTAAAGGGAGGTATTGCTGGGATATTTAAATTTTTTTTTTTATATGTTTAGTGTTCCTTTAATATATGACAAATCTTATTGCAGTGCAAGCTTCTGCAGGGTAACAACACTGGATCTTGAGTAGATCCAGCGGCACCACCTGCATTGAGATGACGGGGTAGAAGTATGTATGTGTATGCACCTTCAGCACTTCTGGTCCTAGCGGCCAGGGAGAGGAAGCTGGCAGTGCCAACACAGCACTGGATTGTGGGCAAGTTTTTTTTTTTTTTTTTTTTATTTAAAACAATTATAGCACTAGAGGCAAAAAAAAAATTGAAGTAGCACAACATTTTAGCACGTCTGGCTTGTCTTATTGTGGGACCATCAGTTTTCTGGACATCATTGTGAATATCATGTATATACGGGTCCTAAAAATTGAAAACAAACCCAGCACTCTGTCTCTTAGGCTGGGTTCACACGACCATGTTACGTCCGTAAAGGACGGAACGTATTTCGGCAGCAAGTCCCGGACTGAACACACTGCAGTGAGCCGGGCTCCTAGCATCATAGTGATGTACGACGCTAGGAGTCCCTGCCTCTCCGTGGAACTACTGTCCCGTACTGAAAACATGATTACAGTATGGGACAGTTGTCCTGCAGCGAGGCAGGGACTCCTAGCATCGTACATAACTATGATGCCAGGAGCCCGGCTCCCTTCACTGTGTTCGGTCCGGGATTAGCGGCCGAAATACGTTCCATCCATTACGGACGTAATGTGCTCGTGTGAATGCAGCCTTAGACTTCTGCATTCACTTTGGGACCTTGCTGTGTGGCGATTAATAAGTGTATGGGTACATTTAAAAATGGCATTCACACAATACTGGCAAAAAACATGACATTTTTAGAGAATAATGATGATTTGTCACAGATTTGCCATGTTTTTTTCTCTATTGACTTTCATAGGAAAAAAACGCAGCACTGAAAATCACCATCTGCGTATTTACATGCGGTACCACAAGGTGGTTTCTCATAGAACTTTATTTTAAAAAGCCACTTGTTGGGCTAAAACTGCATGTATTTTTTGTTGACGATTTTTCCGTGGTAGTGGTACGGCTTGTGCCATACTGCGTGTGGGTACCAATAACTGCTCTATTTTCATTAACCAGACGAATGTCACCAGTGGTACAGCTACCAGGGATATACTTTCCTAGATGGAACGTTTCCAGGACTATGGTTTATTAAGATTTCCAAAATACAGAATTAGCAAGGTAGCATTCGGTTTAAGAATCACATTTTTTTTTTTTTTTTATTGAGCAGATTTTCTAATGACTGTTTTAGGAAAATATATTTTCTTTAGACAGTTACTAAATTATGTACAGCACATAGCCTTAGGCTTCGTTCACATCTGCGCTGGGACTCCATTCATGGGTTCCGACTGAGCTTTCCGGCAAGGGAACCCTTGAACGGAATCCAAACGGAAACCGTAGGTTTGCATCACCATTGATTTCAATGGTGACGTATCAGGTGAATATGGTTTCCGTTTGTCACCGTTGTGTAAGGGTTCCATAGTTTTGACGGAATGAATAGCGCAGTCGACTACGCTATTCATTCCATCAAAACGACAGTACCCTTACACAACGGTGACAAACAGAAACCATTTGCGCCGGATCCGTCACCGTTGAAATCAATGGTGATGCAAACGGAAACCTATGATTTCCATTTGGATTCCGTTCATGGTTTCCCTTGACGGAAAGATCCGAATGAACCCATGAACGGAGTCTTGTCGCAGATGTGAACAAAGCCTTATTTCATCACAGTGACACGCTGATTCTACCTGGAGGAACTGGTGTGGTGATAGCTGTAGCAGCTGCATTTGATGTCCCTAAGGTGCTGGGAGGAGGAGGAGTGCCAGGAGGAGTTGTCTCAATGCCGCTCTCTTCCATCATTTTCTACGATAGGGCACTGTAAGTAAAAATTCATCAGAATGGATGCAATAAAACTCTTACATATACAGACATTACATTTCTAGCATAGTATTCTCACACACTGCACTTACTAAACTTTTTTTTCTTGAATGTTTGGGCCACTTGCAAGTGTTTCTTGAAAGTTTTGAACCTCGTGTGAAATGTATACCAGCAGTCAGAGTCTGGTCATTTAGTTTTTTTACACTGTCAAGAGAATTCTGTTATTTTACCAACTCCTAACTAAGTGGAAATCTTCCCCTGGCAAGATCAGCTGATCGCTGGGGATTTGGGAAAGCTGAACCCGCGGTGATCATCTGATTGCCAGACACCTGAAACCCTCACGAATCGCTAGAACGAGTAACCAACTGTGGCAGAGCTGAGTTTGAATGGAGCAGAGGTTCATGAAGGAGCTTCTATGTCCCAGGGGGACATACCTATTAATACATGAAGTTCTGCCCCATGACAGATCCTTGGACACTCCATCTTCAGAGCCACTTCAAAAGGATAATGGCCAGATACATAAAAAGCAATTTCCTAATAAAATATCAAAATCAGATCGAAGTACTGTCAGTCGTCAAGCTCAGCCAGTATCCGCGGGAAGTTCTGCAATGTGAACGTTTTAGAACTACTAACTAACTGTCTATGGAAATCATAGGGCATGCATTGCTTTCAATAGATGTGTGTAATATAAGACATCCCCATAACTTAAAGCAACAAGACAACTCATTTAACCAGGCTTCAAACTGAGATTTCACTTCTAGCAACGAATGGGTCCGCAATTCACCCGCAGATGAAGGTGCGGGTGAATTGCGGACGCGGAAATACGTTAATGTGAATGAGGACCTGCCAGGGACCAGAGCCATTCACGTTTGCTCATCCAGATAAAGACATCCCTAAAAACAGAAGTCAGTGGGCAGATCTTCACACTAAATCACTAATAGATCCCTGATCGTCAGATTAGTATAAGCAAGTGATATGCAAATTAGCTAGTCTGAGCCCCCCTAGGCCAATCAGATGTGCTTATGTGTGTAACAATATATATATATATATATATATATATATATATATATATATATATTTATATTTTTTAGTGTGAACCTTCTTATTGCATCTGATTTGCTGACAGGGATCAGAACACCTAGTTTGCAGATCATGTGAACATCGTTCCTCCCTACAAGGTGCTGTTTATGGAGGGCTAACATTAAAGGGTCTGTCTACCGCTACATACCCCCTTTAAGAGAGCATTTACCTGCTGGTTTCTCTGCACGACTGTCTACAACTCTAAACAAAGCCTAGAACACCAGAAGTAAAATTCCTACTCTGCCTGAGAATGATTGACACTACAGGACTACATTTCCCAGCATTCCGTGCACTGTATGATCCTTGCTGCCACGTTCAACGTCCCTCCCTCGCTAGAAGTGGCTTCTGCAAAATGGGGAATAAGTTATTATGAGGGTCTGTGATACGATGTGAACACTATGAGGCAGCAGCAACTGGATGTGTAGTCGGGGGGACATTCCTGCAGTCAGTCACATCCTCTGTTGCTCGTACTGTCACACATGATGATATACAAGGACGTCTCCTCACCTGTGTACCGGCCGCTCAGCTCTGTGTAGCACCGCCCGGACCCTTAGCACTGTATAGCGGGATACACCCCAGCAGCCGGCTACCACTTACACCAGGCCGGCATGTAATATGTCCGCCGCTCTGCTGCTGACGGTAGCGCTGCCACGTAACCCGGACTAGGCGGAGAGTAAGCTGGACCAAGCCCGGGGGGCGTGTCTAGAGCGTGGGATCCCGGGAGCCGGTTGTGACGGAGATGCGGGCGTGTGCCCAGTGAATGGAGGACACCGCTCGTGTAGTGATGGTTATGGAGGAGGGCACGGCCTGGTCATTGTAGCCGCTATATTGTGTCCTCATTGGGTGCCCTCCGCTACACAGGTGGTAACCCCCAGCTGAAGTGAAACTACAACACCTGGCATACACTAACAACCTGAAACCTACGTGGGCATCCTGTCTGTTAGGGTATGTGCACACACACTAATTACGTCCGTAATTGACGGACGTATTTCGGCCGCAAGTCCCGGACCGAACACAGTGCAGGGAGCCGGGCTCCTAGCGTCATACTTATGTACGATGCTAGGAGTCCCTGCCCTGCTGCAGGACAACTGTCCCGTAGTATAATCATGTTTTCAGTACGAGACAGTTGTCTTGCAGCGAGGCAGGGACTCCTAGCATCGTACATAAGTATGATGCTAGGAGCCCGGCTCCCTGCACTGTGTTCGGTCCGGGACTTGGGGCCGAAATACGTCCGTCAATTACGGACGTAATTAGTGTGTGTGCACATACCCTTATAGTTTGGACGTAGCTTGTGCCTACAAAATGGATGTATGTGGTGTTTGCGTTGATCAGCCCCACGTTTCCTCCACAAGCGAGTGAACTAATGTTCCTTTAACAGCAACCATAGATGTCCCCATAACTAGGGCCAGTTCCAGGTTTATGTGGGCCCTTGGGTGATAGAGTCTAAGTGCATTGTGTCACAAAGGGCAGTAAAACTGCATGTATTGTAGATATTGCAGAGGATTTCACCTGATTACCGTGCAGAAAATATTCAGCAGCATGTGGATGAGGTCCGCTGAGTACATAAATACATTACCAGTACCAAGCTCACTACATAAATACAGCACAAGAACAAGATCAGTATGTAAATACAGCACCAGAACCAAGCTCACTACATAAATACAGCACAAGAACCAAGCTCAGTACATATATACAGCACCAGAACAAAGCTCAGTACATAAATACGGCACCAGAACAAATCTCAGTAAATAAATACGGCACCAGAACAAAGCTCAGTACATAAATACAACACCATTACCAAGCTCAGTACACAAATACATCACCAGAACCAAGCTCAGTACATATATACAGCACCATAACAAAGCTCAGTACATAAATACATTATCAGAACTAAGCTCAGTACATAAAATCAGCACTAAAACTAAGCTCAGGACATATATACAGCACCAGAACAAAGCTCAATACATAAATACAGCACCATAACCAAGGTCAGTACATAAATATAGCACCAGAACAAAGCTCAGCACATAAATACTGCAAAAGAAACAAGCTCAGTACACGTATACAGCACTAGAAAAATCCCAGTACATAAATACATCACCAGAACAAAGCTCAGTACGTATATACAGCACCAGAACAAAGCTCAGTAAAACAGCACCAGAACAAAGCTCATTACATACATACCGCACCAGAACAAATCTCAGTACATATATACAGCATCAGAACAAAGATCAGTACATATATACAGCACGAGTACCAACCTCAGTACATGAATACAGTACCAGAACAAAGCTTAGGACAAATACAGCACCAGAACAAAGCTCAGTACATAAATATAGCACCAGAATCAAGCTCTGTACATAATTACAGTACCATAACAAAACTTAGTACATAAATACAGTACCAGAACCTGGCTCAGTACATAGAGCATCACAACCATGCTCAGTACATAACTACAGAACCAAATGCAAGCTCCGTACATAAATACAGTACGAGAACAAAGCTCAGCACATATATACAGCACCAGAACAAAGCTCAGTATATAAATACAGCACCAGAACAAGCTCAGTACATATATACCACACCAGAACCAAGCTCAGTACATATATACAGAACCAAGATCAGTACATATATACAGCACCAGTACCAAGTTCAGTACATGAATACAGCACCAGAACAAAGCTTAGGACATAAATACAGCACCAGAACAAAGCTCAGTACATAAATATGGCACCAGAACAAAGCTCAGTACATAAATACGGCACCAGAACCAAGCTCAGTACATAAATACAACACCAGAACCAAGCTTAGTACATAAATACAGCACCAGAATCAACCTCAATACATAAATACAGCACCAGAACCAAGCTCAGTACATAAATACAGCACCAGAACCGAGCTCAGTACATAAATACAACATCAGAACCAAGCTCAGTACATATATGTAATACCAGCACAAATACAGCTCAGTACAGAGATAATTTGCAACCTCAGGTTAGCTCTTCCCATTTAAGTTTGTATAGCGTAAATATCCAGCTCCCAGTATGGCCTGTACAATAAGGATATGCTGGGAGTTGCTGTTTCACAAAAAAGAATGGCACCACCCATCATCTCGCTGCAGATCATACAGTGACTATAGTAGTAATCAATCAGAGGGAGAATAAACATTTACATTCAGTGACTCACAGGGACATATTCTCAGATTCTAGTATTTTTCTCTTCTCGATTCAGTCGAGAACTCCATGACAACGTCTCCCGGCCACGACACATTTCTGCAGAGTTTGCCACTCAGATGTCTTCGGCTCTTCACTTCTAACATTTCTGCATCTATAAACTAAGATAAATTTCTCATTGTGCCACACACTACGCCCTTAAATATAATAGCACTATACACTGCACCACGGAATATAATGGTACCATATACTATGCCCCTAAATACAATTGTTTCAAACAATCTAAAGTAAAGCACTACAAATAGTGCCCTTATAGGAAGTTCCACTCAAAATGCCTCCTGGAGATAGTGCTACTCACAGAGCCCCTTATAGATAGTGTTACTCACAGTGCCCCCTGTAGAAAGTGCCACACATAGAGCCCCCTGTAGATAGGTCCATTCACAATGCCCCCTGTAGATAGTGCCCCACATAAAGCCCCCTATAGATAGTGCCCCTCATAAAGCCCCCTGTAAATCGTGCTCCCTGTAGTTAGTGCACTTCACAGTGTCTACTGTAGAAAGTGCCACATATTTAGATCCCCCTGTAGATAGTACTATTCACAATGCCCTCTATAGATAGTGTCACACATAGAGCCCCTTTAGATACCCCTTTAGATAGTGTCATTCACAATGCCCCCTGTAGATAATGCCCCTCATAAAGCCCCCTGTCGATAGTGTCCCTCGTAGAACCCCCTGTAGATAGTGCCCCACATACAGCCCCCTGTAGATAGTGCCCCTCATTAAGCCCCCTGTAGATAGTGCCCATCCTAAAGCTCCCTATAGCTCCACACATAGAGCCCCCTGTAGATAGTGCCCACAAAGAGCCCCCTGTAGATAGTGCCTCTCAAATCCTCCTGTAGATAGAGCCGCCTGTAGATAGTGCCATTCACAATGCCTCCTGTAGATAGTGCCCCTCGTAAAGCCCCCTGTAGATAGTGCCCCTCATAGAACCCCCTGTCGATAGTGCCCCTCATAAAGCCCCCTGTAGATAGTGCCCCTCTTAATGCTCCCAGTAGATAGTTCCACACATAGAGCCACCTGTAGATAATGCCCCACATAAACCCCGCAGTAGATAGTGCCCCTCATAAATCCCCCTGTAGACCGTTTCCCTCACAGTGGCCCCTGTAGATAGTGCCACACATAGAGCCTCCTGTAGGTAGTGGCATTCACAATGCTCCCTGTAGATATTGCCCCCCATAGAGCCACCTGTAGATAGTGTCATTCACAATGCCACCTGTAGATAGTGCCCCTCATAAAGCCCCCTGTAGAAAGTGCCCCACACAGAGCCTCCCTGTACATAGTTCCCCAAATAAAGCCCCCTGTATTTAGTTCCCCTCATAGAGCCCCCTGTAGATAGTGCCCCTCATAAATCCCCCTGTAGACCGTTTCCCTCACAGTGGCCCCTGTAGATAGTGCCACACATAGAGCCTCCTGTAGGTAGTGGCATTCACAATGCTCCCTGTAGATATTGCCCCCCATAGAGCCACCTGTAGATAGTGTCATTCACAATGCCACCTGTACAAAGTGCCCCACACGGAGCCTCCCTGTACATAGTTCCCCAAATAAAGCCCCCTGTATTTAGTTCCCCTCATAGAGCCCCCTGTAGATAGTGCTATTGACAATGTCCCCTGTAGATAGTGCACCTCTTAAAGCCCCCTGTAGATAGATCCCCTCATAGAACTCCCTGTAGATAGTGCTCCACATAGAGCCCCCTGTTGATGGTGCCCCTCATAAAGCCCCCTGTAGATAGAGCCCCCTTCAGATAGTACCCCTCACACTACTCAGTGAAAATAAAAAAAATTACATACTCACCTGCCCCCGTTCCCACGCCATCCGCCATCTTTATCTAGGATTCTATAACACTCTTTATCTTTCACCAATGTTAAGCAAATTTGATGATACGTTTTGCAGTCCATGACCACTACATTTTCCCCCTTGTCTGAGGGTTTTATTATGATGCTTTTATCCCGCTCAAGGGACATTAGGCTGCTGATTTTCTCTTTTCTGAGATTTGCTCTACCTCTAATTTTCCCTTCTAACAGATCAATTTCTTTGGTGACAAGGTTGAAAAAGATATTGATTTGTGGTGTATCACATAGTAGTGGCATCTTAGAATTTTTTAATTTGGAGTGTGGTGAACGGTCCTTTCCCTTCTAGTTTCTCACCCTCCTCCAATGAATTTGTAGCTTCTAATTCTGACTCACTCAATCCCTTTTGAATACACAGATTTCTCATTTGAATACGATGATACTTATGCCATTTTAGTTTTCTGATGAAAATATGTAAGTTCTTCACCCAGTTAAAAGAGGTAAATCTAGTGGTGGATACAAAAGAGTATAACAGTGTATAATAAACCATAGATGTCCCCATAAGCAGTGGTGTAGCTATAGGAGTTGCAAATTCCCAGAGCCATGGCGGCCCACGGCCCACCTCACCATGTCTATTAAACGTTACTGTAGTAACTGAGGCCTATGTAATAAAATACACGGGCCCCTGTTACTATAATTACAGTATACTTACTGTAGCATCCATGGCCGCGCGCCGTCGGGTCTACTCCCCTCCTGACGCCCGCAACCATGGATCTGTGAGTGCTGGTCCCCATCTCGTTCCCAGGAGACGCCAGCGCTCACTTCCGGTCCGCTGTCTCCCATAGGGTGCGCGCGCACTCTCGTGCCCGCTCTTAAAGGGCCAGCGCGCGCACATGAAGAAAATCATCATCATGAACACACATGATTTCTTGGACTATAAGAAGGCCCCAGCCCGTCTGATCCTTGCCTGAGCATTGTTAGTATATCCCAAGTCTGTCTTGCAAATGGTCCCTTAGTGTTTCCCGTTCCAGTTGTTACCCGTGCCCTGTTCCTGTATCCCGTGCTGTGTTCTTGTTCCTGTGCCTACTAGTTGGAGTCGTGTCTACCTGCTGTTTTTTGCCACGTCCTGTGTCATACGCCACATCCTCTGTCATCTGCCACGTCCAGAGGGATCCGCCACGTCTGGTGCAACCTGCGGCACCTGCTGTCATCCGCCACGTCTGGCGTTACCTGCTGCACCCACCTCCATCCGTGCCAGAGCTGCGGCCACTGTCTGGACTATCCAGGTACCCTTGTGCGGGACTTTGTATTGCTGGGGTTCCCTGTTGTTTGGCCAGCTGCCTCCCTGCTACGGCGGTGCGGCCTAGTGGGTCCACATACCCACAAACCGTGACAGTACACTCAGGCCATGGACCCCGCTGGTCAACCTGAGACCTTGACGACACAAGCAGTGCTGGCCGAGATGCAAGACCTCCAGTCACGGCAAGACCAACTCCTCCTGTCGGTGAACACCATTGCCCATCGTCTGCTTAGTCCAGCCACAGTCATCACCGCACCCATTCCTCCTGTTCCTCCTGGTACACTTCTTGTCTGTACCAGTGCCGACCCCCTGTGCTTCTTGCCGCTACCTCCATGCTATAACGGAAACCCGAGGACCTGCAGGGGATTTTTGAATCAGTGCCTGATCCACTTCTGACTACATGCCATGTCCTTCTCTTCAGGTGAAGTCAGGATCGCCTTCATCATACTTCATCGCCTTACTGGCAAAGCCCTGGCATGGGCAAATCCTCTGTGGGAACATCAGGGACCAGAGACCCGTGACTTGCAGTGCTTACAGACTTTCCGCTCGATCTTTGAGGAACCTGGGAGAGCTTCTTCGGCTGCTGCATCTCTTCTGATCCTACACCAGGGAGACCTCTCCGTGGGCGAGTATGCCATTCAGTTCCGTATCCTGGCTGCTGAGTTAACCTGGAACAACGTGGCTACATTCTGGCAGGGACTGTCTTTGGGGATTAAGGACGAGTTGGCTGCTCTCGATCTGCCATCTACCCTGGACGATCTTATCCTACTTGCCACCCGGGTTGACATGAGGATCTGGGAGCGTTCCCAAGAGGTTCTCCGGGAGAGAGAACTTCCTAGGCTGGATTCTACTTTCCAGCAATCCTTACTGTCCTCCTCAGGCGTCCCACCCGAGGATCCTATGCAGATGAACCATGTCAAATTGTCTATCCAGGAGAAACAACGCAGACGCACTTCTGGACTTTGTCTGTAGTGCGGCCTCGGAGGCCATATTGTGCGTCTGTGTCCCCAGAGGCCAGAGAGACCCCATTGCCTAAGATTGGTTGGAGAGACAACCCTAGGTGGAAAGGTACCTAATAAAGCATTCTGTTCCATGCTGACTATTCCTGTGACCCTAGTATCCGGCGAGAGGACGCATCAAGTTTCTGCCTATCTTGGGTCTGCGGCAAACTTCATCCAAAAGGAGCTAGTGGATCATCAAATTGGCTCTGGAGGAGTGGAGACATCTGCTGGAGGGTGCAGCTCACCCCATCCTGATCTACACCGACCACAAAAACCTCACCTACCCTCAGTCTGCTCAACGACTAAATCTCTGTCAAGCCAGGTGGTCGCTGTTCTTCACCCGTTTCCAATTTGTGCTCCACTACCGTCCCGCTGACAAGAATGTGAGGGCCGATGCCCTGTCCAGGTCATTTGAGACGGATGACACGGTGGAGTCCCTTCAAAGTATCATAGACCCGTCCTGCATTGTCACTGCCAATCCTTTGCAGATTAGAGACATCCCTCCGGGGAGGACTTTTGTTCGGTTGGCAGACAGGAGAAGAATTCTCCGATGGGGACACAGTTCTAAACTGGCTAAGCACCCTGGTGTTCGTAAAACCCAATACCTGATTGCTCGTCACTTCTGGTGGCCCACACTGCCCAATGATGTTGTGGACTTTGTCTCTTCTTGCACGGTGTGTGCTTCTAACAAGGTTACTCACTCCAGGCCTGCCGGCCTGCTTCAACCTTTGCCTGTACCCATTGCCCCCTGGCAGCACATTGCGATGGACTTTGTCACTGACCTTCCTCCCTCAGCAGGATGCAACACTGTCTGGGTGGTGGTGGACCTGTTCTCGCAAATAGTACATTTTATCTCGCTGACCAGCCAACCTTCTGCTCCCCGACTGGCGAGTCTCTTCATTCAGCACATCTTCCGCTTGCATGGCTTGCCCCTTCACATTGTGTCCGATCGGGGTGTTCAATTTACCTCGATATTCTGGAGGGCTCTCTGTAAACTCCTGGATGTGAGATTGGACTTTTCCTCAGCCTATCACCCCCAGTCCAATAGGCAAGTCGAGAGGATCAACCAGATCATGGAGAATAATGTCCGTCACTTCATCTCCTTACAGCATGATAACTGGGTACAGCTTCTTTCATGGGCCGAGTTCTTGTACAACAACCACACAAGCGAGTCCACCACTTCCACTTCGTTTTACATTGTGTACAGTCAACATCCTAGAGTCCCTCTTCCAGTGTGTACTACTTCTCAGGTACCCGCTGCTGACTCTGCATTTAGGGACTTTTTTGCAAATCTGGCAACAGACCCGGTCCTCTATTTTGCTGGCTGTCAATCGCATGAAGCGAAACGCGGATACAAAAAGAAGAGAGCCGCCTCAGTATCTTCCAGGTACCAAAGTCTAGCTGTCCTCACGGAACATTAGTTTGAAAGTGCCTTCATACAAGTTTGCTCCCAGGTTCCTCGGTCCTTTTGAGATTCTGCAACAGATTAACCCCGTCTCCTATAAACTGCGGCTTCCTCCTACCCTCAGAATCCCCAACTCCTTTCATGTGTCTCTCCTGAAACCAGTGGGCCTGAACCGCTACAGCAAGACTTCCTGTTCCACAACTGCTTCCAGCGGTTCTTCTGATGTGTTCGAGGTGAGGGAGATCCTGGACTGCAAGAGGGTAGAAGGAAGGACTTTCTATTTGGTGGACTGGAGAGGGTTTGGTCCTGAGGAGAGGTCCTGGAAGCCGGAGGAGAACCTCAATACCCCTGCTCTCGTTAAGAAGTTCCTCTCTTGCTCTGGTCCAAAGAAGAGGGGGCGTAAGATACTGTAATCCGCCATGTCTGGCATTACCTGCTGCACCCACCTTGATCCGTGCCAGAGCTGCGGCCACTGTCTGGACTATCCAGGTACCCTTGTGTGGGACTTTGTATTGCTGGGGTTCCCTGTTGTTTGGCCAGCTGCTATGGTGGAGCGGCCTAGTGGGTCCACATACCCACAAACCATGACACGTACCCTTCTGAGCGCAGCAAATGTCATGACGTCACGACGCTGTTCGCCGCGTCAATGTCGCAATGCTGGATGGCGTCAGGACCTCTTCTGCCCTGGGAGCCGAAGAGGAGGGTAAATATAACATTACTGTCTGCTGGGGCCCTGTATCTAAGCCTACCATGTGGTAGGCTTAGATACAGGGCCCATCAGACAGTATGACACATGGAGTGATTCTGTCTGCTGGGCCCTATATCTAAGCCTACCACATGGTAGGCTTAGGTACATGGCCCGTGTGTGATCCTGTCTGTCACGTTGCGGGTTTGTGGAGCCACTAGGCCGTACCGCCGTAGCGGGGAGGCAGCTGGCCAAACAACAGGGAACCCCAGCAATACAATGTTCCACACAAGGGTACCTGGATAGTCTAGATAGTGGCCGCATCTCTGGCATTGATGGAGATGGGTGCAGCAAGTAACGTGGCAGATGACGCAGGTTGCGCCAGACATGGCGAATTCCTCTGGACGTGACAGATGACACAGGACGTGGCTGATGACACAGATTCTGCAGGTTGCGCCAGACGTGGCAAATTCCTCTGGACGTGGCAGATGACACAGGACGTGATACGACTCCAACACTAGTAGGCACGGGAACAAGAACAGCACGGGATACAGGAACAGGAAACAGGGCACGGGTAACAACTGGAATGGGAAACACTAAGGGACCATTTGCAAGACAGGCTTGGGAAAACTAACAATGCTCAGGCAAGGATCAGAAGGGCTGGGACCTTCTTATAGACCAGGAAATCATGGGCAGTTGATGATGATGATTTCCTCTTGTGCGGACACAGCAGACCGGAGCGGAATTGAGCTCTGGCGTGTCCTAGGAAGGAGATGGGGACCAGCGCTCACGGATCCATGGCTTAGATACAGGGCCACATGTTAGGCTTAGACACAGGGCCCCATAAGACAGTAATCTTATACTGTGTACCTTGTGGTAGGCTTAGATACAGGCAGACAGACAGTATGACACATGGAGTGATTCTGTCTGCTGGGCCCTATATCTAAGCCTACCACATGGTAGGCTTAGGTACATGGCCCGTGTGTGATCCTGTCTGTCACGTTGCGGGTTTGTGGAGCCACTAGGCCGTACCGCCGTAGCGGGGAGGCAGCTGGCCAAACAACAGGGAACCCCAGCAATACAATGTTCCACACAAGGGTACCTGGATAGTCTAGACAGTGGCCGCATCTCTGGCATTGATGGAGATGGGTGCAGCAAGTAACGTGGCAGATGACACATGCACATGGGCCCTGTATCTAAGCCTACCACATGGGTCACTAATGGTTTTGGTTTATGTGTGATTTTTTTACAGGTTCGGTTGTTGGACTACGTCGGATTTGAGGACTACTTCGATGACAGCTTTTTTTTATTTTCAATAAAATGGTTAACGAGGGTTGTGTTTTTTTATTACAATAAAATATTTTTTCTATGTCTTTGTATTTTTTTAAAGTTTATTACTACCGCCTTAGTAATGGCCACTGGCTGATTGACTGTGTCCATTACTAGGGCGGGGCTTAGTGTTAGCCGGTGCAGAGGCTAACACTAACCCCCATTATTACCCCGGTACCCACCGCCACCAGGGGTACCGAGAAGAGCTGGGTGTGATCCAGTACCCGACCGTCTGTAGTCATGGCCGGGCACTGGGGTGGCCACAGGCTGGCATTATTAGGCTGGGAAAGCCCAAAAACCATGGATCTTCCCACCCTGATAATGCTAGCCTGCTGCTATGTTGTATCTAGCTGGATATGAAAAATGGGGACACCATGTAATTTAAAAAAAAAATAATTGGAAAAAACCCCCCAGTTGTTCATAGCAAGCCAGATATGATAAAGCAGCAGCAGGCCACTGTTTTTGGGCTTTCCCCTTGCGGTCGCCCCTGTGCCCGACCATCACTACAGACGGTCGGGTACTGGATCGCAACCAGCTCTTCCCATTCCCCCTGGTGGTGGTGGGTATCGGGCTAATAATGGGGGTTAGTGGTAGCCTTTTCACCTGCTAACAATAAGCCCCGCCTTAGTAATGGACGCTGTCAAACAGCCAGCGGCCATCACTAAGGCGGTAGTAATAAGGTTTAAAAAATACAAGGACATAGAAAAAATATTTAAATGATATTAAAAAAAACACACAATCCTCGTTAACCATTTTATTCAGAATTAAAAAAACGCTGTCATTGAAGTTGTCCTCAAATCCAAAGTAGTCCTACAACCGAACCTGTAAAAAAAACACCAAAAAAATAGTAACACATGAAAAAGCAAAGCAATTGTTATACTTACCTTTCCTGGGTCCAGCACTGGAGCTTGAATGTCAGCGAGCTTGCTCCTATATCTAAGCCAGTGTATCTAATCTACTTTTGCATAGGGGCCCATGAGCCTTTAGCTATGCCCCTGCCCATAACGGTATAATCAACCATAGATGTCCCATAACAGTGTATAATCAACCATTGATCCGTCCCCCATAACAGTGTATAATCAACCATAGATGTCCCCATTAGGGTTGCACGATGCATCAAAATATCAATAATATTTTGATGCCGTGCACTCTCAAATATAAATATAAATACCGTTAATTCATGTATTTCGATACCAAGCTGTTCGGCCTTCCTACCCTTAGGCTGGGTTCACACAACCTATTTTCAGGCGTAAACGAGGCGTATTATACCTCGATTTACGCCTGAAAATAGGGCTACAATACGTCGGCAAACATCTGCCCATTCATTTGAATGGGTTTGCCGACGTATTGTGCAGACGACCTGTAATTTACTGCCTCGGCAAAGAAGTGCAGGGCACTTCTTTGCAACGTAATTTGAGCCGTTCTTCATTGAACTCAATGAAGAGCAGCTCAAGATTTACGAGCGTCACTGACACTGAATTCTTTATGCACAGGCCGATGTCTTACTGATAAATGGTGACATTTCTTATACCCCATTTTGGTACATACTCCGCACCTTTGCAGTTTGGGGAATTTTGCTGGGAAAGTGTTGTTCTGGTATAATACGGGCACCCTCGCAGATATGTTTGGACTCTCGCCTTCCTGGTTCCCTAATTTTAGGGCCTTGATAACTCGCCTCTTGAAACAGAAGAAATGTTCCCCTCGAGCCTGCACAACTACATATTTTTCTTTTCCTGACTTCTTGGAGCCTTCATTTATTTTATTTTTTCATATACGTAGTGGAATGAGGGCTGTTTTTTTTGCGAGATGAGCTATAGTTATTATTGTTACCATTTTGGGGTAAATGCAAATTTTTGATCAATTTTTATCCTTTTTTTTGGGAGGCAAGTTGACAAAAAAACAGCAATTCTGGCATAGTTTTTTAAATTTTTTATAGGTTTTTTTTCACCACGTGTCATAAATGACATGTTAACTTTATTCTGCGGGTAAGTCAGATTCTGGCGATACCACATTTATAGCACTTTTTTATGTTTTACAACTTTTTGTACAATAAAATTACTTTTGTAAAAAAAAAAAAATTTTTTCTGTCGCCATGTTGTAAGAGTCATAACTTTCTAGTTTTTTAGTCGACAGAGCTGTATTAGGGCTTGTTTTTTGCGAGACGAGCTCTAGGTTTTAAAGGTACCATTTTTGGATGAATGCAACTTTTTGTTTTTTTTACGGCGTTCGCTGCGCGGGACAAATAACATAATATTTTTATAGTTCAGGTCGTTACGGACGCAGCGATACCAAATATGTATGGTTTTATTTATTTTTTTCAATAATAAATGACTTGATAACGGAAAAAGGGCGATTGTGTTTTATTTTATTACTTGAAACTTTTATTTTATTTTATTCAACTTTTATTTGTAATTTTTTTTACACGTTTCTTTAGTCCCACTAGGGGACTTGAAGTCCAACTGTTTGATTGATGTTATAATACATTGCACTACTTATGTAGTGCAATGTATTAGAATTGTCAGTTGTTCACTGACAGCAAGCCGATCAGGCTCCGCCTCCGGTCGGGGGCCTAATTGGCTTCCGTAATGGCAGACAGGATGCCATTGTTAGGCCTCCTTTTGCCATAGTAGCAGTTGGCAGCCTTGCCATCGCATGGCAGGGCTGCCGGTGCGCTACAAACCACTAAGATGCAGCGATCGCTTTTGGTTAATGGCAGGAATCAGAGCTAGCTCTGGTTCCTGCCGTTACAGCGGGGTGTCTGCTGTAACATACAGCAGACACCCACTGCCGATAACGCCGGCTCAACTCTGAGCCAGAAGCTGAGCCTTTTAGGCCCCCCCCCCTCCGAGCGGGGCATAGGAGACTTCCGTTGCTGGCAGACCGTGAGGCCAGTATTAGGCCTCCGGTTGCCATTGCAACCACCGGCAACCCAGCGATCACGTTGCTCGGGTGCCGGTGACTAAAAACCCCTCACATGCTGCGATCTCTATGGAACGCAGCATCTGAGGTGTTAATCGGCCAGATCGGAGGCTAGCTCCGGTCCTGGCGTTACATCAGGGTGCCAGCTGTAACATACAGCTGGCACCCGGCGGTGATGGTGCGGTCTCAGCTCCTGAGCCCGCACTATCACTGCAATGTAATAGTACTGCGCTTTGCAGGAAGCCCTGCCCGACAGCGCCGTATATATACGGCGGATGTTGGGAAGTGGTTAAAGTACACAGACAGATGTTAGGACATAGCCAAGTACGCCCTAACAACAGGAAATATGGTCAGACAGCCCTGGGGTCCTTCAATGGACCCTGAGCTGTCCGCCCATAAATCCTGTCACAGGGATTCCCTGTGACGTGATCAAAGGGGCATCCCCCTTCTCATTTTCCTCTTGAATGCTGCGGTCAGCTTTGATCGCAGCATTCAAGGGAATAGCAGCGGAGATCAGAGGTTTCTCTGATCTCTGCTGCTAGAGCGGGGTTGCGGCTGTGTAATACAGCCATTGCCCCGCTCCTGACAACAAAAGCATGATGTGATGCAGCCGGCACTGCACTAATGATCGGTGGCGACGGCACTGAAGACAGAGAATATGGGGGTGTTTTAGGGTATGTTGACACAACCTCTTTTCAGACGTTATGGAGGCGTTTTACGCCTCGAATTACGCCTGAAAAGACGGCTCCAATACGTCGGCAAACATCTGCCCATTGCCTGCAATGGGTCTTACGATGTTCTGTGCAGACGAGCTGTCATTTTACGCATCACTGTCAAAATACGGCGCGTAAAATGACGGCTCGTCAAAAGAAGTGCGGGACGTTTTTGGAGCTGTTTTCTCATAGACTCTATTGAAAACAGCTCCAAAAACGGCCGTAAAGAACGCAGCGAAAAACGCGAGTTGCTCAAAAAACGTCTGAAAATCAGGAGCTGTTTTTCCTTGAAAATAGCTCTGTATTTTCAGACGTATTTTGTTAATCGTGTGAACATACCCTTACGGTGTGCCCACCATGTTCTCTGACTTCAGTGCTCATTAGTGCAGTGCCGGCTTTATCATATCATGCTGACTGCGTACACACTTGTCAGGAGCGGGGCAATGGCTGTATTACACAGCCACAGCCCCGATCTGACCACATTCAGGGTATGTGCACACGCTAGCTGGCTTTTACGGCTGAAATGACAGACTGTTTTCAGGAGAAAACAGCTGCCTCGTTTCAGCCGTAAAAGCTCCTCCTCGTATTATGCGAGGCGTCAGTGACGCTCGTAAATCTTGAGCTGCTCTTCATTGAGTTCAATGAAGAACGGCTCAAATTACGTTGCAAAGAAGTGCCCTGCACTTCTTTGCCGAGGCAGTAAATTACAGGTCGTCTGCACAATACGTCGGCAAACCCATTCAAATGAATGGGCAGATGTTTGCCGACGTATTGTAGCCCTATTTTCAGGCGTAAATCGAGGCATAATACGCCTCGTTTACGCCTGAAAATAGGTTGTGTGAACCCAGCTAAATACTGAATGTGTTGAGCAAATTTTACAAGTAACATAAAGTCCAATGTGTTACGAGAAAACAATCTCAGAATCCCTCCCTATAGGTAAAAGCATTCAAAAGTTATTACCACATAATATGAAACATGTCAGATTTGAAAAATGAGGCTCTGTCAGGAAGGTCAAAAGTGGCCAAAGAGGGGTGGGGTTAAGTGCACAGGCTAATTTACTGGCATATAGATATATACCAGTACATTAAAGTTTAAAAAAAAAAATAATATGAAAGTAATGTTAAATAAAGAATAAAAATTGTAAAAAAATACACACACTTTTTACAATAAACATTAAAATAAAAGTCTCAATACATAAACACATATACACATTCTGTATTGTCGTGACTGTAATAACCTGCAAAACAAATTTATAGCGTCATTTATGTTAAAATAAAAACGGCTTTCTTTTTTTTGTTAATGTGAGGCATGACGTATTATGAATTTAGTACCTCCATGTGCCTCACATTAATAGTAATTAACCCCATCATGTACCTCATACATTAACCTAATGTTGTCCATTATGACTGAGAAACATGATGGGGTTAATTACTATTAATGTGAGGCACATGGAGGTTCAAAATTCATAATACCACGTGCCTCACATCAGATAATGGAAGAACTTTATTTTTATTATTATTGTTGGCAAAGTATCGTTTTGGAATCGAGAATTGCAATACTACACAAAGTATCGGTATCGAAGTCCAAATTCTGGTATCATGACAACCCTAGTCCCCATAACAGTGTATAATCCACCATAGATGTCCCCATAACAGTGTAAAATCAACCATAGATGTCCCCATAACAGTGTAAATTCAACAGTAGATGTACCTATAACAGTGTATAATCAACCATAGAAGTCCCCATAACAGTGTATAATCAACCATAGATGTCCCATAACAGTGTATAATCAACCATAGATGTCCCATAACAGTGTATAATCAACCATAGATGTCACCATAACAGTGTATAATCAACCATAGATGTCCCATAACAGTGTATAATCCACCATAGATGTCCCATAACAGTGTATAATCAACCATAGATGTCCCATAACAGTGTATAATCAACCATAGATGTCCCATAACAGTGTATAATCAACCATAGATGTCCCATAACAGTTTATAATCAACCATAGATGTCACCATAACAGTGTATAATCAACCATAGATGTCCCCAATAGCAGTGTATAATCCACCATAGATGTCCCCATAATAGTGTATAACCAACCATAGATGTCCCCATAAAAGTGTATAATCAACCACAGATGTCCCATAACAGTGTATAATCAACCATAGATGTCACCATAACAGTGTATAATCAACCATATATGTCCCCATAGCAGTGTATAATCAACCATAGATGTCCCCATAACAGTGTATAATCCACCATAGATGTCCCCATAACAGTGTATAATCCACCATAGATGTCCCCATAATAGTGTATAACCAACCATAGATGTCCCCATAAAAGTGTATAATCAACCACAGATGTCCCATAACAGTGTATAATCAACCACAGATGTCCCATAACAGTGTATAATCAACGATAGATGTCACCTTATAACAGTGTATATTCAACCATAGATGTCCCCATAACAGTGTATAATCCACCATAGATGTCCCCATAATAGTGTATAACCAACCATAGATGTTCCCATAAAAGTGTATAATCAACCATAGATGTCCCATAACAGTGTATAATCAACCATAGATGTCCCATAACCAGGGGTGAATATAGCCCCTCTGCTGCTTGAGGCGAACTATAAAAAGACGCCCCCCCCCCCAAATCTATCCGAGTTTTTGTCATTACTAGCTTTACACAACAAACACGCAATATATCGGTTTTTTTTTTTAAATAGGAAAACATTTGATGTTTATTTTCTAAAGTGCTGTTTAATGTATAGAAAAGATTTAAAGAATTCTACTTACTGTATTACTTTAGTATCATAGATCAGCAACACAGTATTAACACTGAAAATGGTTTAACACCTCTTCTATGCCCCATTTTTATTACCTAATTGACTTATGATTTTTAACTGCGTTCAGTGGACTGGCCTGGATGGCATGATGCAGTGACGTCATCGTGCCGGGCAGTTGACGTCATCAGCGTGCTCCCGATCTCTTGTAGGCCTCAGGCCTAAACCAGGCTGTGGCCTACAAGAGCAAACGGTGGAGCAGGGAGACAATGGCCAGGGGTTAGCTGGCAAATTATTGTCTGGGGGGCAAACACACAGCCCTGGCCCAAGAGTAGCGGCCCATTCTGGGGGCACTGGGCAATTGGCGAGTTTGCCCCCCTAACACCGCTACGGAAGAACTCTGCTACCTGTCAAAGGAAAAATCATCCGGTAGGAGGAAAAACGTTTCTTGATGGCGGAGTACAAGAAAGCCTCACCTGGGAATTAGACTTTCTTGTACTCCGTGCTACTATACTTTATAATGTGGCCCGTAAAAAAGTCTGGCTGCCCGGGGCCGGCCGTGCCCGTAATTACGGGTCGTAATTACGGGCACGGTCGTGTGCATGATGCCCTAGGCCCCATGCACACGACTGTAAAAACGCCTGTAATTACGGGCCCATAGACTTCTATTGGCCATGGGTACCTTCCCGTTTGCTTACGGGAAGGTGCCCGGGCCGTTGAAAAATATAGAACATGTCCTATTTCAGGCCGTAATTACGGCACGGGCAGGCCCATAGAAGTCTATGGGGCTCCCGTAATTACGGGTGGCTATGTGTGTGCACCCGTAATTACGGGAGCGTTGCTAGGCGACGTCAGGGGATTCCCCTGTCTACAGGCTCATGCCTGATTTGAATGTTTGAATAAAGAGAAGCAGAGAAAACGGGTCCGTAAATACGGGTTAAAAACGTGTGACAAAGGACCCGTATTTTTTTAATTTGCATGAACTGATTGCTCTGTTGTAGGATCAGCGTTGGTTGATTGTCCGTGACTTGAGTACTGTGTATAGGGTGTGTCATTTTACTGTGGTGACTTAGAAGTTGAGATCTACTTTTTTTGGTCATGATGTTGCTGGCCCGATTGAGTGACCATTTTGGATAGCCTCTTTCTTTAAGTCTTGTTTTAATGAGGTCTTGTTCAATTTCAAATTGATCTTGAGATGTACAGTTCCTCTTAGCACGGTGCATCTCACCCACCGGTATGGCTTTTATGGTGTGCTTGGTATGACTGCTGTTTCCATTCTTTGACACAATTGACTAAAAATGACAACTCACGATATATACATATTCTTGGGCATCCAAGTAACGTCATTTATATTATTCACATTACTTAAAGTCAATATGAACGTTTTTCTTTGGAAGACGCAAAAGACCTGGACACACATTCTTTGTGTCAGACATGGTGAACGTGATAAACCAATATATACTCTGAATAGTCACAATCAAACCACAACATAATTACTACTAACATACAATATTCATTAGAAATAAGAATAAACATATTATACCAACTAATTCTTTAAAGTTATTACAATCCAAATAATAACACCACTACTCACAGATGAGGTCCGACAGAAAACAATCACATGACAATAACGACCATTTCCGGTTTGCGTTCCAACATAATACAAATGTTGACACGCATAATAAACAGCTGACTGAATACAAAATGAACCATTTCCGGCTTGCGGTCCAAAGCAATCCAGACGGTGATAGGCAAAGTTAACCAGCTGACTGAATATAAATCTGACAGCGCGCCATTTTCAAAATCACTACAGCCAAGTTTAAGGACGCGGCAGACGTCCGAAACGCGTAGGCCCCCGAGGACACGTACCTCCACATTTCCACACACCCAGGACTACATGCAACTGGACTTCCCTTTTAAACCATCCGAAATAAACTTGGAAAAGAAAATCCATTTTAATTGCACCCAGCGCTGGATCCTACCTTCTTTCTTTCTTGCTTGTGTGAAAGCTGCTTATTGTGGCTCGGGCAGTACAGTAGATCTGTCATTTTTTTGTCATTAAAGGGAATGTATTGTCAGAAAATAACCTTTTGTTTGAATAAAGTTTTTATGTTAAACATTTTTATTTTATTTTTTTAAAACTGTGTTTTGTTTTTTAATTTTTATCAAAATAAATATCCTGAAATCTTGCAGTTCTACACTCTGGCCATTGAGCCTCACAATAGACACTTTCCATAGACCAATTCTATAGAGATTACTTCTCACCAGTCATCTCATTATCATCACAGGGAGGATTACAATGAAAGGTAACATCTCTATTATAATCCTGGTGGCAAACTCAGGAGCACCATCAAGACAGTGGGCTAGTACTGCCATCAGAATTTATTTATTTACTTTTTAAGAAAAAGGGGCCCACCACCTGTCATTATTTGTTCCTGAGCAGCAGAGGTTCTTTAGTAATTGGTGCATGTGTAGTTTTCATTAGATGTGACTATAGTACTACAGTAACTCCAATGATGTCTAGCCCCCGCTCCTGGGTCCTCTTCACCTTCAGGCATCAGGACCATGATTGCAGCGGTGCCCAGAGGTGAAGAGGATCCAGGAGTGAGCAGTAGTAAATAAACAAAGGGGTTTGAATTTATTGTTTTTGATCTCATTTTCTCAGAGCAGCAGTTCAGGCAAGATGGTTTTCCCCATAATCAAATAAAGAAATTAGAATGAAAAATATAATCAAAACAAAAACAGATAAGTAAAAAAAAAAAAATATATATATATAGGTGATACTGATTCAAGAAATATCAGCCTAAGGATAGATTCACACGAGCGTGGGGAAAATCGGATGTAAAAAACGTGATGTTTTTCACATCCGAGGTGCCCCCGTGTGGGTCCTGGTTTCACGGATACCCATAGACTTCAGCCTATGGAGGGATCCATGAAAATGGACGATAATAGGAGAGGTTCTATTATTCAACAGACCCTTCACACGATCCGTTGAAACAATGGCCGTGTGCACGGCCCCATTGAAAAACATGTGTCCGTGTGGCGGCCATTGTTTTAACGGCCATCAAACGGACGTATTTAACGCTCGTGTGAATAAGGCTTAAGACTGTCTTTTTTACAGCGGGATCTCGCAAGATCACGCTTGCTGTCATTAAGTCCCGCACAAACGTTACCGAAGTGTCGGGATTGTGAATAGACATCGCGTCCTTGCTGGTAGTGATGTCTATTCACTCTCAAGACACTTCAGTAATGTTAATGTGTGAGTATGTGACTGCAGATCATGATCTAGCAAGATCACTATGTGCTGAGTAAATGAATGGAGAGAAGTGTATGACCCTGATTGGTCACTGATTGGTCAGCGTCATACACTTCTCTCCACAACGCCCACGTGGTCAAAAGTAAAAACACGGCCAGTTGGGCATTATGAAAGTTATTAGCATAAATCTAAAATAGGTCATAACTCCCTCAAAATTTATCGTTTTGCTAAATAAAAAACACTGCTGTGATATACATTACAGCGCCGATCACATTATGTAGAAGATAGGCCACTTATAATGTGGTGACAGAGCCTCTTTAATGAGTAAAAAATATTTAAAGCTTATAGGGGGTTATACAGTCTAATGTATGGCATCTGATGAAACAAGCTGTCATTTTCTGTCTGTGCAAGGACTTTGATAAAATAAATCTGTATGCCAACCAGTCTCAAAGGAATAGTTATGTGATAATTATAACCTTTCACAGCTAGAACACCAGTAATACGTATATGTTCAAGTAAATAACACTGACTAACAATTTCTCTTGACTGTACCTACTAACTAAACTCATTGTCTCTGGTGGTTCAGAGCAATTTAGTTACATAGTTGCTAAGGTAGAAGAAACGGGCCATGACCGTAGATTTCGTAATTGCGGGAAGGTGTCTGGGTCGTAGAAAGCCCCCGCAAAAAATAGGACATATCCTATCTTTTGCTTTTTACGGATCATGCACCCATACTTTATATGGGAGCGCGGGCCGAAAATGCGGATGATTGTACGCGGCTGCCAGGGGCCGGCTGTGCCCGTAATCGTGGACAGTGACTACGGGCACGGCTGTGTGCATGAGGCTTAAAGAGGCTCTGTCACCAGATTATACGTGCCCTATCTCCTACATAATCTGATCGGCACTGTAAAGTAGATAACAACAGTGTTTTTTATTTTAAAAAACTATAATTTTTTAGCAAGTTATGAACAATTTTAGATTTATTCTAATTAGTTTCTTAATGCCCAACTGGCTTCCAGTCAGGATGTGATGTCTATTCGCACTCCAGACATTTCGGTAAAGTTACTGTGGGACTTACACAGCACAGCGTGATCTCGCGAGATCACGCTGTGAATGACAGCACAGCGTGATCTCACGAGATCACGCTGTGCTGTGTGATTTAGACCCACAGAAAATTTACCGAAGTGTTGGGAGTCTGAATAAACATCGCATACTGCAATGTCTATTCACTCTCAAGACACTTCAGTAAAGTAAATGTGGGTGTATGTGACAGCACAGCGAGATCAAGCTGTGCTGTGAATACAAATGGGCATCAATGTAGGGAAGTGTATGACGCGTCGTACACTCCTCTTTACAACGCCCACTTGGTCAAAAGTTAAAAAACGCCCAGTTGGGCATTAAGAAACTAATTAGCATAAATCTAAAATTGTTCATAAGTTGCTAAAAAATTATAGTTTTTCAAAATAAAAAACACTGTTGTTATCCACATTTCAGCGCCAATCAGATTATGTAGGAGATAGGGCACTTATAATCTGGTGACAGAGCCTCTTTAAGACCAGGATCGCACACATGAAAGACAAAGGTCTATCCTGACAGTAAGTCCAGGATCACACATGTGAAAGATAAAGGGTCAATCCTGACAGTAATGCCAGGGTCACACACATGAAAGACAAAGGTCTATTCTGACAGTAAGTCCAGGATCACAAACGTGAAAGATAAAGGGTCCATCCTGACAGTAATGCCAGGGTCACACGCGTGAAAGATAAAGGTCCATCCTGACAGTAAGGCCAAGATCACACACATGAAAGACAAAGGTCTATCCTGACAGTAAGGCTAAGATCACACATGCAAAAGATAAAGGCCCATCCTGACAGTAAGGCCAGGATCATACACGCGAAAAGATAAAGGTCCATCCTGACAATAATGCCAGGATCACACACATGAAAGACAAAGGTCCATGCTGACAGTAATCACAATATTTATACATATATTCAGTCCCTGGACAAATGTAGATCACATTGCTCCGATAGAGCCATGCCGTTCCCAAACAGTGCCATACAGGACACATTCACTGCATACATTGCACATACAAATAGTGCCAAGATGTCGCAATATATTGCCTAAATACCCAGTGCATACTTTATTGCCCAGCTTGCGCAGATAGTGTCATATAGTTAGGCACATAAAGCCAAACAATACTCACATAGCGCCATACATTGCCCAAATATCCAGTGCATACTTTATTGCCCAGCGTTCCCAGATAGTCCTATACACTCCTCAACATTGAAATTCCAACACCAAGAAGGAAAAGTTTTGGAATTGTGGAAATCACAGGATCAATAGACATGTTAATGATATGTAAATGATAAAAAAATGGAAACAAAATTTTCCTTACATTTTGATTTATTCAGTATCGAGTATGAGCGCCACGTGCAGAAATACACTCACTTACTCGCCTTGGCATGCTATCAATGAGGTTACTAATGGTTGTCTGAGGAATGTTATGCCACGCTGAATGCACTTGGGCACGCAAATCATCAAGATTGGCTGCTTGCAACTCCCTTTACAATTGCCGACCAATGACGTGTCAGATGTGCTCGATGTCAGACAAGTCCAGAGACGCTGCAGACCACGGTAGAATGTTTAGGCCACGCAGGCTGCTCACAGTAGCACGGGCAACATGCGGCCTGGTGTCGTCCTGTTGAAAAACGGCTTCTGGGACACTTTGTAGAAATGGCCGTACCACTGGTTCCACAACCAAATCAATGTAACGCCGAATTGTTATTGTACCTGAAATAAAGAGTAGAGGGGTCCGGCTACCGTACGTTATGCCACCTCACACCATAATCCTGGTACTAGGACCGGTGTGACTTTCCCTTGTGAAGGCCTCTTTATGGCATTGCCCACGTGGTTTCCAGACCAATCTCCGGCTATCATTGCGTCCGAGACAAATGCGGGACTCATCGCTGAAGAGGATAGCCCTCCATTCCAGCCTCCATTGCCATCTTGCTGGGCACTATGATAGCCTTTGTGAGTGGCGGCCAATGGAACACCTGTATCTGGACGTCTGTCTCGTAGCCCAATGTCGTGCAAACGCCTTCTGATGGTTTTTGTCGACATTGGTTGCCGCCCTAGGCTTGGGATGTGACGGTAGAGAACGGATCACTATGCGCCATTCCTCCAATCAGACGATCCGTCCTTGCAGAGGTTCGTCTCCGCGCACCTCTTGCTGTCATTCCCGTTTGTTGGCGTTCTCCCAACCTCCGGGACACACAACGTTGAACAGTGCTGACATCTTGGCCTACGCGCGTAGCGATCTGCCGCAGTGATAAACCAAGGTCTCTCAGTTCAAGGATTCTGTCCCTCTCAGTTTGTGACAAGTGGCAATAACTGCCACGTGGACGAATAGGAGGCATTGCACATTTATCCCACACCACTTGATCTGATATTTGAGGTGTCACGTGGCTAAAAAAACTTTGCTTTCAATCTGGCTTTTATGCTCTTCCCACATGCCACAGATTGGAGCTAGGTGCTTGAAAATTTGATCATTTGCACATCTTAGCAACACCTGCTACCTCCTCGATTTCCATAACCTTAAGGCTTGCCCTTCTTGGTGTTGCAATTTCAATGTCGAGGAGTGTAGTTAGGCACGTAAAGCCAAAGAATACTCACAGGGTCCCATTATTTTACACATAAATGTGTAAAAAGTGGGCAGAGCTTTAGAGTCACGGCAAGTGCAACTTATTTACCAAAGATTTCCGGCACTTTTCTATTTAGGAGTGTTGGAAAACAATGTCAGGTTTGAGACTACGGCAGATTCAATAATAGAACGCGTGACCTCTTGCTGAATTTATTCCACTGCACTGGAGACGAGACCAGCGCATCATCCATATGGAGCACCAGTATTAATAATTCTCCAGGTTATTTAATGAAGTACAGTGGTGAAAAAACCATGAAAATTTCACATGTAGAGCAAGCCGCTGTTTCACAAAATGCTTCAAAATTTGTAAATGGAAATAAATTCCCATCTATGTAATAATCTATAGTAATGTATCTAGAAGCAGCAACAAAGAAATCACATTATTCTGCTATGCCGTTTTATTGAGTGGCCAGCAGGTGGTGCTAATTGCATGTATTGAAGGCATCCAATACACTCATATTTGTATTATGCTCCTGATACATTAGTCAGTGTTCTATCAGGACTTGCATAATTACTCACAATTCTTTATGAACAAATGATCATACAATTATCTGAATTATTCTATTCTCTCCAGTCCATTGTTGCTCATATTTCATTTATGAAAGGAATCTCATATACTTGTATTTTCTATGTACTTTCTGCATTTCAGAACTCTCCTACATGGATGGTTTCATCCTGGGCTGCCTGGTGCATGAAATACAAGAAATACAGAACTACTGTGTCACCCAGGCACAGCATTAGGCCATGTTCACACCTTCAGGATCCATAACAGTCCACCGACAATGCATGAGAATGGGTTATTGTAGAATCTCTGTGCAGAATAATAAATGTGCTGCGTATTTTAATATCCAAGGCATATTCATTATTGCTGAGGATTCCGCGCTTAAAAGCCACAGACTGCCTCCATTGAATTACAATTTTTTACCATGGATTTCTGCCACGTATTTTCTAAAGTCCACTCCGATTTTTCCTATGGCAAATCCATGTCATGTGAATATAGCCTTAGAGAAGAGCTATGGGGTGATTATATTATATACCATTCAGAGTCTTTGGTAAGCTCCGTGACAGTCTTTATGGACACTTTTATGGCTGTTTTCAGTGGTTACAGTGCTAGGTCTTGCTCACAACATGTAGTTTTTGGTGCCTAGGGGATCCTATAAGAAGTAGAAGCCTCTGTAAAAAAGAGGTTGTCCCATTAGGACACTCCTGTGTAACGTCCGCGGATCGCCGACTCCCCTTACCTGCTGACGGCCGTGACCGCAGTCCTCTCTCCTCCGTCCCTCCCCGGACACGCCAGCACATGCATCCGCTCTGCCCTGCAGTGACCATTAAGGTGCGTGTGCGCGCGCTGGTTCCTGACCTTAAAGGGCCAGCATGCACACATGTAATTAATTTATTATCCCCAGATCACCCTGGACTATAAAAAGGGCCCTGCCCTTTCACTCCTTGCCTGAGCGTTGTTGTGTATTCATATGTTAGTCTTAGCAAATGTTCCCTTAGTCGTATCCTGTTCCCAGTGATCTCGTGCCCTGCTACCTGTATCCCGTGCAGTATTTGTTCCTGTGCCTCTTCTAGTGTTGGAGTCGTGTTGTGCCATCTGTCACGCCTGGTGTCTTCTGCCACGCGTGATATCCGCCACGTGTGGCGTCATCTACCTTCAAGTTGTATGGCGCCCAGTGCAGGACTCTCTATTGCCGCCACCTACACAAACCAAAAATTAACCACATATATAGACACGCTGGAACATATATACCGTACATACATAAAGACAGATATTTAGACATACAGGCAAATATACATACACACATTCTGGAATATATACATACAGGTAAATATATAGATGTACAGACACATATACACATACACATCGGCAGATAAATACACAGACAGGGACATATACAAATACATAAAATGCACATATATACAAGCACAAAGACACATTCACAAACAGACCCATATATACCCAGTACAGATAATGTTGTAGATTTCATGTGCAGCCCTATGTAACACCACAGATAACACAGTAATAACTGAGTACATATAATGTAGTAGATATTGCCTGCAGTCATATGTAACACCACAGATAACACAGTGATAACTCTCTGAGTACAGATAATGTAGTAGTGTTACCTGCAGTCCTATTTAACATCACAGATAACACACTGATAACGCTCTGAGTGCAGATAATGTAGCAGATGTTACCTGCAGTCCTATGTAACACCACACATAACACAGTGATAACTCTCTGAGTATAGATAATTTAGATGTTACCTGCAGTCCTATGTAACATCGCTGATAACACACAGTGATTTTCTGATACTGCCTGAGGAAGGAGCCGGTTTGGCTCCGAAACGCGTCACCTGTATCCAATAAAGACAATTGAAACTCACACAGTGGGTAACATTTTCAGTTACGGCCCCATTCTTCTGGCTCTGAGTCTCAACGTGTGGGGATCATCATATCCTATCATCATATCTTGTCTACTGGTAGACCCCCAGGATTGGGCATTTTCCTTATCTCCCATGACAAACCCGACAGGACAGCGTTCGCTGAAACTCAGTTAGGCGGGCTTCGTCAGGGAAAGAGGCCGGTAGAGGAGTACTGCTCTGTGTTTAGGAAGTGGTCTGTGGAATCTACCTGGGGTGACTCAGCCCTGAAGTACCACTTCCAGCTGGGACTGACTGACGCCCTGAAAGACCTGCTAGTAGGTTACCCCCCACCCGACTCCCTAGATCAGCTCATGAATCTAGCTGTCCTTCTCGACCGACGCATCTGGGAGCGTCGGCAGGTCCGGTCCTCCTACTCCAGTCGATCCTCCTAGGTCTCAAGCTGACCCAGTGCCATCTTCTTCAGCTGACTACCAGGAGGAACAGATGGAGATAGGGTTGACAGGAGATCCGAAAGTTCGCAGGGAGTTCCGCCGCAAAAATGCCTTATGCTTCTACTGGGGAGACGCGGACCATCTACTCAGCGCCTGTCCCAAACGCAAAAAAGAAGACTCCGGAATACTTCTGCGCCTAAGTGGTCATCGGGGAGGTCACTTGGGCGCAAAGGTATCTCCCATTCATTTTAATAAGGTCTTCTTGCCAGCCCAGGTGTTTTGGGCAAGACTGGGATAGGTTCTGCGTTTGTGGGCTCAGGGTCCATTGCCAATTTTATTTTCCACAGTTTTGCTTTGTCAATTGGTTTACCCCTTATTGATTTGTTTGTTCCTATTCCCCTTGTAGGGGTAGACTCCTCTCCGTTAGCTTGCGGGCACGTTTTCCAGTCTACCCCTGTGTTTTGTTGAAAGATTGGTTCAATTCACTTGGAGGAATGTACTATGTTAGTCCTTAAGGGGCTATCCACCAAGATTTTATTAGGTCTCCCCTGGTTGCGCAAGCATAACCCCATCTGACACTGTATCGACTACCGTCAGCTTAACAATATTACCATAAAGAACCAACACCCACTTCCGCTCATCCCCGATCTCTTTAATCGGGTTCAGGGGGCCCAATGGTTCTCTAAGTTTGACCTGCGGGGGGCCTATAACCTGATTAGAGTTCGTAAGGGGGATGAGTGGAAGACTACCTTTAAGTTTGAGTACCTGGTGATGCCCTTCGGTCTATGTAATGCACCAACTGTGTTCTAGACTTTCGTAAATTATATTTTTAGAGACTATCTGGGGCTCTTCTTGGTGGTATACTTAGATGACATTTTGGAGTTTTCCAAAGACAGGGACTCGCATGTCAAACATGTCAGGACTGTCCTCCACATTCTCAGGGAGAATAATTTGTTTGCTAAATATGAAAAATGTAGTTTACTCAAGAGATGCCTTTCTTGGGACACATCCTTACCCCTGAGGATTTCCGCATGGATCCTGCCAAGGTCCAGGCGGTATCTGACTGGGTTCTGCCTGTTTCCCTGAAAGCCCTCCAAAGGTTTTTATGGTTCGCAAATTATTACAGACGTTTTATCCCAAAACTTTCAGTAATCGCCAAACCGCTTACCGACCTCACCCGTAAAGGTGCGGATCTCCTCCACTGGTCTCTGGAGGTGGTCCGAGCCTTCGAGATCCTTAAGGGGTGCTTTTCCTCCGCTCCAATACTAATCCAGCTGGATCAAACTCAACCCTTTATTGTGGAGGTGGATGCTTCCGAGGTGGGTTTGGGAGCAGTATTGTCTCAGGGTCCTACTTCTCACACTCACCTCTGACCCTGTGCCTTATTTTCCCGTAAGTTTTCTCCCACTGAGCAAAACTACGATGTGGGTAATCGGGAACTGCTGGCCATCAAGTGGTCTTTGTAGGAATGGCGCCATTTTCTCGAAGGGACAAGACATCGGGTCACGGTCCTCACTGACCATAAAAATTTGGTCTTTCTACAATCAGCCAAGAGACTCAACCCTAGACAGGCTCTACTGTTTTACCAGGTTCAATTTTGTTGTTACCTATAGGCCTGGTTCAAAGAATATTAAAGGGGATGCTCTGTCCCGTAGTTTTCTGTCCACCCCTCCGCCTGAGACCAAACCCGAAGGAGTATTGCTTCCTGGTGCGGTAGTGGCAACCATACACTCTGACCTGACCACAGAGATCACGGCCAGCCAGGACTCTGCCCCTGAAGCACTTCCAGAGGGCAGATTGTTTTTACCCCTACACCTCCGGCTGAGGCTCCTCCAGGAGTGTCATGACTCAGTCCTGTCAAGTCACCCAGGCATCTCTGGTCCCAGGGACCTTGTCATCCGTGGTTTCTGGTGGCCAGGGCTTCTACGGAATGTCCGAGCCTACGTGGTCTCATGTGAGACCTGCGCCCGGTCTAAAACTCCCAGATCCCGACCTGCAGGTTTGCTGTGTCCTTTGACGGTGCCCCAAGGACCCTGGATCCATCTAGCCATGGATTTTATCAACCAATCTCTCTTCGTCCCAGGGCAAGTCGGTGATCTGGGTAGTGGTAGACCGGTTTAGTTAAATGGTCCACTTCATTCCCTGAAGAAATTTCCCAATGCTAAAGAGCTAGTTAACCTCTTTATTAAACATATTTTACGTTTGCACGGGTTACCTGTTAACATCGTCTCTGACATTTGTATCGTTGGTTTGGAGGGCGAGATCACGCTGTGTTGCGAGTACTGCTAAAAATGAATAGAGAGAAGTGTATGACACTGATTAGTCAGCATCATACACTTCTCTTTACAACGCCCAGTTGGTAAAAAAATAAAAACACGCCCAGTTGTCTATTAAGAAAGTAATTAGCATAAATCTAAAATTGTGCATAACTTGCTCAAAATAAAAACCACAATCTACATTACAGCGCCGATCACATTATGTAGGCGATAGGGCATTTATAATCTGGTAATAGAGTCTCTTTAACAACAACATTTAGTAAAAAGGCAGCAAGGAACTAGACTACAGACAGGAAGCTCTATAGTCTGGAGGAAGTGCAAGGTCCAGACATTTACAGTAAGCCAAAAGGGTGAAGTTAGGACCCAAGAGGACCAGGACAACAGATTCAGCATTGGTCCTGTCCAGTATAACCAGTAGCTCAACAAGAAGAGTCATTGCCTGGGACACAGAAGTTTATGGGTTTGAATACTGACAATTATCTTCTTCAGACTTCTCTCTCTAACAAGTTGTTTTCACCCACAGAATTGGCATTCTCTGGATGTTTTTTTTATTTTGCACACCAGTCTGTAAACTCTAGAGACTATTCTGTTTCAACATGCCAGGAAATCATCGGTTTCTGAGATACTCAAACCACCGGGTCTGGCACCAGCAATTATTTCACGTCACTCAGATCACATTTCTTCCCTTTAGTGCTTGGTCTGAGCAACAGCTGGACATCATGACCGTGTCTGCATGTTTTTCTGCATTGGGTTGCTGCTACTATTGATAAATACTATTAATGAGAAGGTAAATCTAATAATGTAGCCAGCGAGTGCACTTTACAATACAAAAACTAATCATAGTGTTCATACTGACAAAATACCCAAGACACACAATTGCATTTTTTTTGTGTGTGAATATTCCACCACAAATGTCACACCTAGAACATGTTTTACTTTTTTAAGTCCACCATGGCTTAAAAATATACATAAAATGGCTCAAATCTAATATTCAGAACTAACAACTAGTTGCTGTGTTTGGCGAACAAAAATTGCCAGAAAAAAAGTTTTAAAAATGACAACATTCTAAGTCAATTACTATCAAAAAAAAGCAGGCATACAAATATGTTATGACTGGTGATGTACAGAAATTAGCATTAATGTAGCCCATTCTGTACCTATCGGATCCAGGTCAACATAATAAAAATATGAGGATTCATTTACGATCATATGCCTAAAAAATAATTGTAAAATATTGATTATATATTGTGCATTGTATTAATGTACAACTCCATTCCTTCAAGTATCAAATGCTATGACAGATAGTGATGTAGTTAGTCACAATATTGTGGCAGATTCTTCAGACCTTAACTCTATTAGGTTCACCTTAAAAATCGCATATGTAAGGGCTCATGCACACGGCAAAGCCCACTGCGCAGAGTCTGTACGGCAGTGCACGGAGCAGTATGGCTCCTTATTATGGAGCAATACAGCCTCTGTGCAGTGCTGCGTACACTCCATTGGACTCTGTATAAAATCAGATGCATATGGACATATAGTAGAGACTGTAGCGTCCATGGCCGCGGGCCGTCGGGTTTACTCACCTCCCGACGCCCACAGCCATGCATCCGTGAGCGCTGGTCCCCATCTCCTTCCTAGGAGACCCCAGCGCTCACTTCCGCTCCGGTCTGCTGTGTCCCGTAGGGTGCGCGCGCACACTAGTGCCCGGCCTTAAAGGGCCAGCGCGCGCACAAAGGATATCATCATCATCATCATCAACTGCCATGATTTCCTGGTCTATAAGAAGGCCCCAGGCCTCCTGATCCTTGCCTGAGCGTTGTTAGTCTATTCCAGTCTGTTTTGCAAATGGTCCCTTAGTGTTTCCCCGTTCCAGTTGTTACCCGTGCCCTGTTACCCGTTCCTGTATCCTGTATTGTTTTTGTTCCTGTGCCTACCAGTGTTGGAGTCATGTCTACTGCACCTGCTGTCGTTTGCCACGTCCAGTGTTGTTTGCCACGTCCAGTGTTGTTTGCAACATCCAGTGTCTTTTGCCACGTCCAGTGTCTTCTGTCACGTCCAGTGTCTTCTGCCATGTCCAGTGTCTTCTGCTACATCGGATACTGCCCGCCACGTCTGGTGCTACCTGCCGCACCGGCCTCCATCTGTGCTGAAGCCACAGCCACCGTCTGGACTAGTTCAGGTACCCAAGCATTGCTATCTGCTATTGACTTTCGTGTAGACTGTGACCTGGTCAGCTGCCTCCCCGCTACGGCGGAGCGGCCTAGTGGGTCCACATACACTGTGACCGTGACATTACGCTCAGGCCATGGAAACCGCTGGCCAGCCCAAGACCGCAGTCCAGAAGATACAGACAGAGATGCATGACCTACGCACACGTCAGGATCAATTCCTTGAAGCTGTGAATTCTATCCTGGTCCGCCTGGATCTACTCACTGTTCCACCTCCGGTTCTTCCTCCTGAGGATGTTGCTGTGCCACTGCCCGTTGCTCCTCCTGTTTGTTCCGGATCCACAGTTCCTCTGCCTCTTCCTCCTCGCTACGACTGTGATCCCAGAGCATGTAGAGGATTTCTTAATCAATGCACGGTTCATTTTAGGCTGCGGCCTCATCTCTTCCCCTCCGAGGAGGCCAAAGTGGCGTTTATTATCTCCCTCCTCGCTGGCAAGGCCCTCGCATGAGTGAACCCAATCTTGGAGCAACAAGGACCTGTATCCTCGGACCTAGCCTTGTTCTTGCAGTCCTTTTGTGCCATGTTCGAGGAGCCAGGTCGAACATCCTCTGCCGCAGCCATTCTGTTGACTCTCAAGCAAGAAGGCTCCACAGTAGGGGAGTATGCTATCTCCTTCCGTACCCTAGCAGCTGAGCTGGCATGGAACAATGAGGCACTGGTGGCGACCTTCTGGCAGGGACTGTCCTCTCACATCAAGGACGAACTGGCGGCCCACGACCTTCCTTCTACCTTGGATGCCCTCATCCTGTTAGCCACCCGGGTTGGTATGAGAATCCGGGAGCGCACTCAAGAGGTTCGACAGGAGAGCAGGGCCCACAGACCAGCACCCTCGATCCAGAGACCACTATTGTCTTCCCCTAGTGCACTCCCTGAAGAACCCATGCAGGTAGACAGAGTCCGGTTATCTGAACAGGAGAAGGAGCGCAGACGCTCCTCTGGACTATGTATGTATTGTGGCCTTAAGGGTAATTTTGTGCGCCAATGCCCACAGAAACCGGGAAACTCCAGTACCTAGGGTTGGTTGGAGAGGCAACTCTAGGTGGAACGTCTCAAAACGTTAAAACCTCTTCCAGATTATCGATTTTTGTGGCCATCGTCTCCGGAGAAACGTCACATCCTTCCTCCACCTATCTTGACTCTGGAGCGGCTGCTAATTTCATCCAGCAGGATCTAGTCGATCGTTTACGCCTACCCACAGTCCGTCTGGAGAGACCCTTGGCTGTTGCCTCTGTGAATGATCTACCATTGCCCGATCCGATTATGCTCATCACGGAGCCGTTGACACTACGGGTCGGAGCTCTTCACTCAGAACAGATCACCTTCCTGGTACTACCTAAGGCTATCAATCCTATCCTGCTGGGTCTGCCATGGCTCCGCCTACACGTCCCGGTCCTTGACTTGGATTCCGGAGAGGTTCTTCAATGGGGTTCCAGATGCCATAGCCATTGCCTGTCACAAGTCCGTCCTGTTATGCCCCCTCTGCCTCAATCTCTCTCCACTCTACCATCTCAGTATGCCAGTTTTGCGGATGTCTTCTGCAAACGAGAAGCTGAGACGTTGCCTCCACATCGGAATTATGACTGTCCCATTGAACTGGTTCCTAATGCTTCTCTTCCCCGTGGACGAGTATATCCTCTCTCCTTGCCAGAGACTTTATCTATGTCAGCCTATATCAAGGAGAACTTGGAGAGGGGTTTTATTCGAAAATCTTCCTCCCCGGCTGGGGCAGACTTCTTCGTTAAGAAGAGAGATGGATCTTTTCGACCCTGCATTGACTACCGTGGTCTAAACCAGATCACGGTCAAGAACAAATACCCGTTGCCACTTATATCCGAGCTGTTTGATCGCATACGAGGAGCCAAATTTTTTTCCAAGCTTGAACTGCGGGGTGCTTATAATCTAATCCGGATTCGCCGGGGTGACGAATGGAGGACGGCATTTAACACCCGCGATGGGCACTACGAATACTTAATGATGCTGTAAAGGATCTGCCAGGCACAGCTTCGGGGTTAACTCCCATAATTAATCAGTCAGCACCTGAATCTACATCCCTGAGACTGACTCCAGCTTCCACCACTCAGGCTGGCAGGCTTAGGAGTGGGAGAGCCTATCGCAACCTGGCCAGACTCAGCTAGCTCCCGCCCTCGGTCTATTTAAGCCTGCCCTTCCTGTCCCTCGGTGCTTGTGATTCTTTTCGTGTGGTTTCCTGGCCCAGCTACAGCTCCTTCTATTTTGATCCTGCTCCATACTGACCCTGGCTTACTGACTAACCTTCTGCTCTTCGTTTGGTACCTCGCGCACTCCTGGCTTGACTCGGCTCGTTCACCACTCTGGTTGCTCACGGTGTTGCCGTGGGCAACTGCCCCTTTCCCTTGCTTGTGTTCCCTTGTATGTTTGTCGTGTTTGTCGTGCACTTACTGAGCGCAGGGACCGCCGCCCAGTTGTACCACGTCGCCTAGGGCGGGTCGTTGCAAGTAGGCAGGGACAGAGTGGCGGGTAGACTAGGGCTCACTTGTCCGTTTCCCTACCCCCCGTCATTACATAATCACAAGCCCATACCTAGTCTACCCTGGTCCCTGACACCACTATGGACCCCCGTGAGACCCTGGCTCAGCAAATGCAGGGTCTCTCCCTACAGGTCCAGGCCCTGGCTCAGAGGGTCAACCAGCCTGAAGCTACCTTGGTAGTTCCCCTCACCTCACCTCTTGAACCCCACCTCAAGTTGCCCGACCGGTTCTCAGGTGACCGGAGGGCTTTTCTCTCCTTTCGGGAGAGTTGTAGGCTTTACTTTCGTTTAAAGCCTCATTCCTGGTTCTGAGAGCCAGCGGGTGGGTATAATTATGTCCCGGCTCCAGGAAGGGCCCCAAGAGTGGGCCTTCTCCTTGGCTCCTGATGCCCCTGAACTTTCCTCCGTTGATTGTTTCTTTTCTGCTCTCGGACTTATTTATGACGAGACTGACAGGACTGCCTTTGCCGAGAGTCAGCTGGTGACCTTACGTCAGGGTAAGAAACCTGTTGAGGAGTATTGTTCTGACTTTAGGAAGTGGTGCGTAGCTTCTCGGTGGAATGACCCTGCCTTAAGGTGCCAGTTTAGGTTGGGTCTGTCGAATGCCCTGAAAGACCTGCTAGTTAGCTATCCCTCTTCTGACTCCCTAGACCAGGTTATGGCTTTAGCGGTACGACTTGACCGACGTCTCAGGGAACGACAACGTGAACGTTTATGTGTTTTCTCCTCCGACTCCCCCATGATGCCTCCCGAAGTTCCGTTGCTTCGTTCCTCCCCAAAAGACTCAGAGATACCTATGCAACTCGGGGCCTCCGTGTCCCCCCAACAACGTAGAGAATTCCGCAGGAAGAATGGTCTCTGCTTCTACTGTGGGGATGACAAGCATCAAGTGAACAACTGTCCTAAGCGTAATAATGCAGCCAGAGAACTTCCGCGCCTAAGTGATCATCGGGGAGGTCACATGGGCGCACAGGTATTTCCCGTAAATAGGAAACGTACTAAGATCTTGCTTCCCTTTCAGGTCTCTTTTGGTGGTAGGTCTGCTACCGGCAGTGCCTTCGTGGATTCAGAGTCCTCTGCTAATATCATGTCTGTGGAATTTGCTATGTCTCTTGCTATGCCTCTGATTGATTTGCCTAAACCTGTCCCGGTAGTGGGTATCGACTCCACTCCTCTTGCTAATGGTTATTTTACACAGCATACCCCTGTGTTTGAACTCCTTGTTGGCTCCATGCATTTGGAGCAGTGCTCTGTACTGTTGATGCAGGGATTATCGTACGATTTGGTTCTAGGCCTTCCCTGGTTGCAGTTGCATAATCCCACGTTTGACTGGAATACTGGGGAGCTAACCAAATGGGGTAATGAATGTTTTACGTCATGTTTTTCTGTTAATTCTATTTCTCCCCCTGAGGAGGCGAACACGCTACCCGAGTTTGTTCAGGACTTCGCTGATGTTTTCTCTAAGGAGGCCTCCGAAGTGTTACCTCCTCATAGAGAATACGATTGCGCTATCGAATTGGTACCAGGAGCTAAGCTTCCTAAGGGTAGGATATTTAATCTTTCTTGTCCCGAACGTGAAGCCATGAGAGAGTATATCCAGGAATGCCTGGCCAAGGGTTACATTCGTCCCTCTACTTCTCCGGTAGGTGCTGGCTTCTTCTTCGTAGGGAAGAAGGATGGTGGTCTTAGGCCATGCATTGACTACCGTTGCCTGAATAAGGTCACGGTAAGGAACCAGTATCCCCTTCCTTTGATTCCTGATCTCTTCAATCAGGTTCAGGGGGCCCAATGGTTCTCTAAGTTGGATCTACGGGGGGCGTATAACCTTATCCGCATCAAAGAGGGGGATGAGTGGAAGACTGCGTTTAACACGCCCGAAGGCCATTTCGAATACCTCGTCATGCCCTTTGGGTTGTGTAATGCCCCTGCGGTCTTCCAGAATTTCATAAATGAGATTTTGAGAAATTACCTGGGGATATTTCTTGTAGTGTACCTTGATAACATACTGGTGTTTTCCAAGGACTGGTCCTCGCACATTGAGCATGTCAGGAAGGTGCTCCAGGTCCTTCGGGAAAACAAACTGTTTGCCAAAACCGAAAAATGTGTGTTTGGGGTACAGGAAATACCATTTTTGGGTCAAATCCTCACTCCTCATGAATTCCGCATGGACCCCGCCAAGGTTCAGGCTGTGGCGGAATGGGTCCAACCTGCCTCCCTGAAGGCGTTACAGTGTTTTTTGGGGTTCGCGAATTATTACAGGAGATTTATTGCTAACTTCTCGGTCATCGCTAAGCCTCTTACGGACCTCACTCGCAAAGGAGCTGATCTCCTCCACTGGCCTCCTGAGGCTGTCCAGGCTTTTGAGGTCCTTAAGAAGTGCTTTATCTCGGCCCCGGTGCTGCTTCAGCCCAACCAAATTTAGCCATTTATCGTGGAAGTTGACGCATCTGAGGTGGGAGTGGGGGCTGTCTTGTCCCAGGGTACCAGGTCCCTCACCCATCTCCGCCCCTGTGCCTACTTCTCCAGGAAGTTTTCGCCAACTGAGAGTAACTATGATATTGGCAACCGCGAACTCTTAGCCATTAAATGGGCATTTGAAGAGTGGCGCCACTTCCTGGAGGGGGCTAGGCACCAGGTAACGGTCCTTACCGACCACAAGAATCTGGTTTTCCTAGAATCTGCCCGGAGGCTAAACCCGAGACAAGCTCGATGGGCGTTATTTTTTACCAGATTAAATTTTTTGGTTACCTATAGGGCTGGGTCTAAAAATATTAAGGCTGATGCACTGTCGCGTAGCTTCATGGCCAGCCCTCCTTCGGAGGAAGATCCTGCTTGTATTTTGCCTCCAGGTATAATCATTTCCTCGATCGATTCTGATTTAGTCTCTGGAATTGCTGCTGATCAAGGTTCAGCTCCCGGGAACCTTCCTGAGAACAAGCTGTTTGTTCCCCTGCAATTCCGGCTAAGGGTACTTAGGGAAAATCATGACTCCGCACTATCTGGTCATCCAGGCATCCTGGGTACCAAACACCTCATTACTAGAAACTATTGGTGGCCTGGGTTGCCTAAAGACGTCAAGGCCTTCATCGCCGCTTGTGAGGTTTGTGCTAGGTCCAAGACTCCCAGGTCCCGACCAGCGGCCTTACTGCGTTCGTTGCCCATTCCCCAGAGACCTTGGACACATATCTCCATGGATTTTATCACCGATTTGCCTCCATCCCAAGGCAAGTCGGTGGTGTGGGTGGTAGTAGACCGCTTCAGTAAGATGTGCCACTTTGTGCCCCTCAAGGAACTACCCAACGCCAAGACGTTGGCTACCTTGTTTGTCAAACACATCCTGCGTCTCCATGGGGTCCATGTCAATATTGTTTCGGACAGAGGGGTACAATTTGTTTCATTGTTTTGGAGAGCCTTCTGTATGAAGTTGGAGATTGATCTGTCCTTCTCCTCTGCCTTCCATCCTGAAACCAATGGCCAAACTGAGAGGACTAATCAATCTCTAGAACAATATTTAAGGTGTTTTTTCTCTGACTGTCAATATGATTGGGTCTCATTCATTCCCCTCGCCGAATTTTCCCTTAATAACCGGGTCAGTAACTCGTCAGGGGTCTCCCTCTTTTTCTGTAATTTTGGGTTTAATCCACGGTTCTCCTCCGTTTCACCTGGTAGTTCCAACAATCCCGAGGTAGAGGTCGTTCATCGGGAACTGTGCACAGTCTGGGCCCAGGTTCAGAAGAACCTAGAGGCGTCCCAGAGCGTACAAAAGACTCAGGCTGATAGAAAACGTTCTGCTAACCCCCTGTTTATGGTCGGGGATCTGGTGTGGTTGTCGTCTAGGAACTTGCGTCTCAAGGTTCCGTCCAAGAAGTTTGCTCCCCGGTTTATTGGGCCGTATAAGGTCATTGAGGTCCTCAATCCTGTCTCCTTCCGGCTGGAGTTACCCCCGTCTTTTCGTATACACGACGTGTTTCATGCCTCCCTCCTTAAACGCTGCTCCCCGTCCTTGGCTCCCTCGAGGAGACCTCCTGTTCCCGTCCTCACCCCTGAGGGGGTGGAATTCGAGGTGGCCAAGATTGTGGACAGCAAGATGGTCCAAGGCTCCCTCCAGTACCTGGTCCATTGGAGAGGATACGGGCCCGAGGAGAGGACTTGGGTACCCGCCCGGGATGTTCACGCTGGGGTATTGGTCAGGAGGTTCCACCTGCGTTTCCCCAGTAAGCCAGATCCACTTAGAAAGGCTCCGGTGGCCCCTCATAAAGGGGGGGGGTACTGTAAAGGATCTGCCAGGCACAGCTTCGGGGTTAACTCCTATAATTAATCAGTCAGCACCTGAATCTACATCCCTGAGACTGACTCCAGCTTCCACCACTCAGGCTGGCAGGCTTAGGAGTGGGAGAGCCTATCGCAACCTGGCCAGACTCAGCTAGCTCCCGCCCTCTGTCTATTTAAGCCTGCCCTTCCTGTCCCTCGGTGCTTGTGATTCTTTTCGTGTGGTTTCCTGGCCCAGCTACAGCTCCTTCTATTTTGATCCTGCTCCATACTGACCCTGGCTTACTGACTACTCTTCTGCTCTTCGTTTGGTACCTCGTGCACTCCTGGCTTGACTCGGCTCGTTCACCACTCTGGTTGCTCACGGTGTTGCCGTGGGCAACTGCCCCTTTCCCTTGCTTGTGTTCCCTTGTATGTTTGTCGTGTTTGTCGTGCACTTACTGAGCGCAGGGACCGCCGCCCAGTTGTACCCCGTCGCCTAGGGCGGGTCGTTGCAAGTAGGCAGGGACAGAGTGGCGGGTAGACTAGGGCTCACTTGTCCGTTTCCCTACCCCCCGTCATTACAGATGCCCTTCGGACTGTGTAACTCTCCCGCAGTATTTCAGGAATTCGTCAATGATATTTTCCGAGATCTCCTCTATGTCTGTGTTGTTGTTTATCTCAATGATATTTTGATTTTCTCCCCAGATCCGATGACCCATCGGAGACATGTCCGTCAAGTTCTTCTGCGACTAACAGAGAATCGCTTATATGCCAAGTTGGAGAAGTGCGTCTTTGAAAAGAAGTCTTTGCCCTTCCTCGGCTACGTCATCTCGTATCAAGGTCTTAAGATGGACCCTGAGAAACTAAAGTCTGTCCTGGAGTGGCCACGTCCTCAAGGCCTAAGGGAAATACAACGGTTCCTGGGATTCGCCAATTTCTACTGGCAGTTTATTCTGAACTTTTCATCTCTGATGGCTCCCATCTCTACCCTTACCAAGAAGGGTGTGAACGCCAAGGTGTGGGCAGAGTCCGCATTCATTAGCCTCCAGAAAGCTTCGATCCTCCATCACCCTGACGTATCTCGGCAGTTCTCACTGGAAGTGGACGCTTCCTCTGTTGGTGCAGGTTCACTTCTGTTCCAGAGGAGCTATAAAGGAAAGGCAGTAGTATGTGGCTACTATTCAAGACTTTTTTCTTCTGCTGAGCGCAATTACTCTATTGGAGATCGGGAGCTACTGGCCATCAAATTGGCTCTGGAGGAGTGGATACATCTTCTAGAAGGCACAGCTCACCCCATCTTGATCTACACCGACCACAAGAACCTTACCTACCTTCAGTCCGCTCATAGACTGAATCCCCGTCAAGCCAGGTGGTCGCTGTTCTTCACCCGTTTTCAGTTTGTGATCCACTACCGTCCCGCGGACAAGAATGTGAGGGCCGATGCCCTGTTCAAATCGTTTGAGATGGAAGACACGGTGGAGTCCCTTCAGACTATCATAGACCCGTCCTGCGTTGTCACCACTAATCCACTGCAGATTAGAGACATCCCTCCGGGGAGAACTTTTGTTCGGTTGGCAGACAGGAGAAGAATTCTCCGCTGGGGACACAGTTCTAAACTGGCTGGGCACGCTAGAGTCCGTAAAACCCAGGACCTGATTGCTCGTCACTTCTGGTGGCCCACGCTAACTAAAGATGTTCTGGACTTTGTCTCTTCTTGCACGGTGTGTGCCTCTAACAAAGTTTCTCACTCCAAGCCTGCCGGCCTGCTTCAACCTCTGCCTGTACCCAATGCCCCCTGGCAGCACATTGCGATGGACTTCGTCACAGACCTTCCTCTCTCAGCAGGATGCAACACCATCTGGGTGGTGGTGGACCGGTTCTCTAAGATGGCACATTTGATCCCGCTGACCAGCCTACCCTCTGCTCCCCGACTCTTCATTCAACACATCTTTCGCTTGCATGGCTTGCCTCTTCACATTGTGTCCGACCGGGGGTTTTAGTTTACCTCTAAGTTCTGGAGAGCCCTCTGTAAACTCCTGGAGGTGAGTTTGGACTTTTCTTCAGCCTATCACCCCCAGTCCAATGGGCAAGTTGAGAGGATCAACCAGATCATGGAGAATTATCTCCGCCACTTCATCTCTTCACAGCACGATAACTGGGTACAGCTTCTTCCATGGGCCGAGTTCTCATACAAAAACCACACAAGCGAGTCCACCACTTCCACTCCATTTCACATTGTATACAGTCAACATCCTAGAATCCCTCTTCCTGTGTCGACTTCATCTCAGGTACCCGCTGCTGACTCTGCATATGTGGACTTCCTGCAAATCTGGAAACAGACCCGGTTCTCTATTTTGCTGGCAGTAGATCCCATGAAGTGAAAGGCAGATACTAGGAGAAGAGAGCCGCCTCAGTATCTTCCGGGGACTAAAGTCTAGCTGTCCTCTCAAAACATTCGCTTGAAGGTGCCCTCATACAAATTTGCTCCCAGGTTCCTTGGTCCTTTCGAGATTCTGCAACAAATCAACCCTGTCTCCTATAAGCTGCGACTGCCTCATACCCTCAGAATCCCCAACTCCTTCCATGTGTCCCTCCTGAAACCAGTGGTCCTGAACCGCTTCAGCAAGACTTCTAGTTCCACAGTTGCTCCCAGCGGTCCTTCTGATATATTTGAGGTAGAGGAGATCCTGGACTGCAAAAGGGTAGGAGGAAGGACTTTCTATTTGGTGGACTGGAGAGGGTTTGGTCCTGAGGAGAGGTCCTGGGAGCCAGAAGAGAACCTCAGTGCTCCTGCTCTTATTAAAAAGTTTGTCTCTCGCTCTGGCCCCAAGGGACGTAAGAGGGGGGATACTGTAGCGTCCATGGCCGCGGGCCGTCGGGTTTACTCACCTCCCGACGCCCGCAGCCATGGATCCGTGAGCGCTGGTCCCCATCTCCTTCCTAGGAGACGCCAGCGCTCACTTCCGCTCCGTTCTGCTGTGTCCCGTAGGGTGCGCGTGCACTCTCGTGCCCAGCCTTAAAGGGCCAGCGCGCGCACAAAGGAAATCGTCATCATCATCAACTGCCATGATTTCCTGGTCTATAAGAAGGCCCCAGGCCTTCTGATTCTTGCCTGAGCGTTGTTAGTCTATCCCAGTCTGTCTTGCAAATGGTCCCTTAGTGTTTCCCTGTTCCAGTTGTTACCTGTGCCCTGTTACCCGTTCCTGTATCCCATATTGTTCTTGTTCCTGTGCCTACCAGTGTTGGAGTCGTGTCTACTGCACCTGCTGTCGTTTGCCACATCCAGTGTCGTTTGCCACGTCCAGTGTCGTTTGCCACATCCAGTGTCTTCCGCCACGTCCAGTGTCTTCTGCCATGTCCAGTGTCTTCTGCACGTCCAGTGTCTTCTGCTACATCGGATACTGCCCGCCACGTCTGGCGTTACCAAGCCGCACCAGCCTCCATCCGTGCTGAAGCCACAGCCACCGTCTGGACTAGTTCAGGTACCTAAGCATTGCTATCTGCTATTGACTTTCGTGTAGACTGTGACCTGGTCAGCTGCCTCCCCGCTACGGCGGAGAGGCCTAGTGGGTCCACATACCCTGTGATTGTGACAGAGGCTTCATGCACCTCTATGGCAGACCTATTACGGCTCCATACAAATATAGCCATGTGCATGATGAAAAGCTATCCAAGGCCGGCGTTAGAGGGGGGGGGGGCAAACTGGGCAATTGCCCAGGGCCCCATCCTCTCATGGCCTCCTGCCGACTATAGCAGCCATTAAGGCTGCTACTGGGTCCGCGGCATGAGGGGGCCCGCATCTGTCGCAGGGCTAGGTAAGTAAAAAAAATTTATATTTGCTTGTGTGGCACTATCTACAAGGGAGGGCGGTGCGGCACTATCTACAAGGGGGCTGTGTGCCACTATCTACAAGAGGGGAGGCTGTGTGGCACTATCTACAAGACAGAGGCTGTGTGGCACTATCTACAAGAGGGCGGGGGGTCTGTGTAGCACTATCTAAAAGAGGGGGAATGTGTGGCATTATCTACAGGAGGGGGCTGTGTGTGGCACTTACTACAAGAGGGTGGGCTGTGAGTGGCGCTATCTACAAGGGATGAGTGGCACTATCTACAATGAGGCGTTATCTGCAGGGGCAGTGTGTTGTGCTATCTACAAGGGGCTGTGTGTGGTTTATCTACAGGGGGCACAAAGGGGGCATTATTACTGTGTGGGTGCACAAAGGGAGAACGGTGACTGAGGGGGCACTTTTATTGTGTCGAGTATTAAGGGATCATTATTACCATCTGGCGCACTGTGGATTACGAGTTTGTTTAGAGGATTATGGGGTATAGGTGGGGAGACTTCCAGAAAAGCGAGAAACCAACATGTCTGTGTGTCAAATTCTGCTGAAATAAATCGTGGCTGGAATAAGTCGTCACAGTGGTCTGGGCCAGATGGAGAAGAAAAGGGAAAGTGAACGACTCTAAAACATCACCTGTGAGTCACTGGATATAAATGTGCTGTAATTACTTATATGTTCTGCAGAGCTCCTGTGTATAACTTGCATCTACCACCATACGGTCACTATATGGCGGTAATATTGGTCTTTGTATAGTGGTTTTTATTCAATAACAGTATGGGGGTATTATTGAGTCACTATGTGATTATAGTGTGGAGGTATTATTCAGTAACAGTATGGGGGTCTTATTCAGTCACTATGTGGTTATGTTGTGGCAGTGTTATTTAGTAACAGTGTGGGGGTATTATTCAGTCAATATGTGGTTATGGTTTGTTATTTGGACCTTATATTGTGTTATTATTGGTAATATTGGTCTTATAATAGTGAGTTGTGTTCAGTAACAGTATGCAGGTAATATTTAATCTGGTATAGTGGTATGATATATGTATATAGATAATTGTTTTGTGTGAGAGGGGGGACATATGCTTTGGGGCTTGCAACACTCCTGGACGCACTAGAAATCAGCGATGCAGTTCTCTGTACACCGTCTTCTGAATTGATTGCATTATTGATACAACAATTCAGCATTTGGGGCCTTACTTTTTACTTTGCCAAGGGCCACACTTTGTCTAAAACCGGCCCTGGGCCACTCCGCCCAAATATTTTAACTCCTCAAGGAAACAAGTAAAAATAGATTCTTAATTTACCTCTACATACCAGCTGCTTGAAGAAACATCTTCATTTTAACCCATTAACGAGCGACAGATATATCCATCAACAGCAGGTGTTAGTTCATGCATAGCGACAGATATATCAGTCACTCTGATCGGGTGGGTACTGCCAGCGTACCCACGCGATCAGAGGCAGGAGCACGGCTGTTATCCACTGCCTGGCTCCTGCCGGAATGGTAGCGCGCTCCGATCCCGGCAGTTTAACCCATTAGATACCGCTGTCAAAAGCGACAGCGGCATCAAATAAGTCGCGGGGCGCCTTTGGGTTTCCATGACAGCCGGGGTCCTAACAAAGGCCCACAGGACTGCCTTCAACATCTGCCTATTAGCCCATGCTAGAGGCATGGCCTAATACATTGTCTGTCAGTTTTACACTGACAGGCAATAATGCTTTGGTATACTAAGTATACCAAAGCATTATATCAGCAGATCGCATTGTGAAGTCCCTTTGTGGGACCAAAAAAAAAAGGTAAAACAGTTAAATAAACTTTATGGAAAAAATAAATAAAAAAAAGGAGTTTTATTTAGTAAAAGTGTCAAAAAATGAACACATACACATATATGGTATTACCACGATCGTAATGACTCAAACAATAAAGTTAATGCATTCATTAAACCGCCGGGTGAATGGCGTCCAAAAAAACCGCAAAAAAACTATGGCAAAATTCCTTTTTTTCTCCCATTCAAACCATAAAAAATAAAATAAAAGTTAATCAATAAGTCCCATGTACCTCAAAATACTACCAATGAAAACTACACCTTGTCCCGCAAAAAACAAGCCCACATATGGCTACATCGACGGAAAGAAAAAAAAGTTACGGCTCTTGAATTGCGGCGATGCAAAAACAAGTAATTTTTTTTTTTAAAAGGATTTTTGTTTTGCAAACGTAGGAAAACATAAAACCTCTATGTATTTGGTATCCCCATAATCGTGCCAACCCATAGAATAAAGGTAACATGTTATTTATGTCGCATAGTGAACGGCGTAAATTTATAACGTGAAAAGCAATGCTGGAATAGCCGTTTCTTTTCAATTCTTTCCTAAAACAAAGTTAATAAAAGTTAATCAGTATATTATATGCACCCAAAAATGATGCAATTGAAAAATACAACTCGTTCCGCAAAAAACAAGCCCTTATACGGCTATGTCGACTGAATAAAAAAAAAGTTACGACTCTTAGAATGCAACAGTGAAAAAACAAAAAATAATCCTTAGTCATTAACGCACAAAATGGCCTGGTCATTAAGGGGTTAAGTAATGAATTTACCAGTTTAAAATAATATGTAAACCCCACATGATCACAATCAATCCCCATTTTGTAGCATGGGTCCATTCAGCAAAAGGTGCACACGCGCTTCACATAAATCTTATTTTTAGAGGATTGAAATAGTTTTGTGCCAACATATTAATGCATAACCTGACCTTTTGGCAGAAGCATTTTTACTGTAGATGGATACGTGCCTTTGTTTTTTATTATCGTATTTTAGATATTCTATACCTAACTGAACAAATGTCTAGCTAGACACCAAACATTTGCTAGCAGGAATCTATCAACAGATGTGGAAAGATGAATGTAGATGAAAAGTTTACCATTTATATTTCTCATGTTACAGCCTTGTCATAACGCTGATATATAAGGTTTACAATTACCTTAATGAGTTATTACAGCTAATAAGGCTTCATGGAACAATGCTGTAAAATAGTCGGCATGGTTTATGTCATAAACTGGACAAATATATCACATAAGGACTTTATAGTTTTATAATTCTTTGAACATTTGAGAAGATAAGATCCGTAATCTCTAGTCAAAAAGGAGATATCACAGTGATTGTGTTCTGTGTATGTACAGTGTACAAACTTTGGGCTCCCGGTATTTTCTTTTACAGTGTGGTTTCTACTTTCTAGCAGCCCATGGCTGTTTTGTTCATGACCCTTGAAATGTGTCAGCGATATGTTAATTGTCTTGTTCTACACAGGCATTAGTTGGCAAGCGTAGTCATGTGACAGCTAAGCTCTTCCTTTTTTGGAAAATCAGTCTGGAGAAAATGTACTATAGGACCCAACCATATAGGAAATGGTTTCCAGGCTAGAAAAAGCGAACATAATTCGCTTGGAAGAAAAGATGCCTTAAGGCCTTATTCACACTTATTCACATGTCCGTTTTGCGCGCGTTGCAGTTCCGTGTGACATCCATGTACGGTGCGCGTCTGCGTTTCTTACGCGCGTATGTCATCCGTATCTCACGCGTTTTTTACGTCAGCAAAACAAACTGAAGGAGGTGTTTTTCTTTTTCTCATCATTTCTTTAGCAACTGTTGCGTGACTCACGGACAGCACACTGGCCTACGCAAGGATCCCGTCTGGAGGCTGTGGAGCGCTCTGTCCATCGCGGGAACGGACTAGGTAAGTGCAATTTTTTTTTGGGCGGGGGGCTGTGTTTCTAAAATGGAGTTCTGGAGGGAGTTATGAACTTAGATGTGATCGGTAACAGCTCGATCCTGCGTGTCTGAACCCATCAGTGCCACTGACCTGACAGATACAGGGTTATGCGCTAGATACAGCTGCTCTGTATACAGGATACAAAGCAGCTGTATCTCAAAAATGTAAAATAATTTGTAATAAAAAGTATTTAGAAAGTTGTTTAAAACACACTGAAGAGAATTTTTAATAAAAAAAAAAAAGATTTTAAAGACGTACATAGCCTTTAACCCTTTCATGACCAAGGGTCATTGATGACCCTGTGTCCAGGTAAATTTTCCATTTTTGATGTGCACTACTTTAAATGATAATATCCCGCAATCTCTTTGAATATCACAACTATTTTTACTTTGGGTTTTTTACAAGACGATTAGTTTAATTAATTCCATGTTTTTAATCTTTATTATGAGCAGACAAATCACTAAAAATTTGAAAAAAACACTTCTTTATATTTACATTTCTCTCTCTCTCTCGCTCTCTCTCTATCTCTCTCTCTCTCTCTCTATATATATATATATATATATATATATATATATATATATATATACTGGTTCAGCTCTGTAACAAATAGTCTTCTCTCTCCGTCAGCCTGGATCAATGTGAGGGGATATTAAAGAGGGCTACAAAGCTATAATCGCTCGACGTGAAAAAAAAGGCAGCCATATGCCATCCGTTTTTCATGGCCATAAAAAAAAATAATTGATGAATTTTATTCGTCAGGGTTTTTTTTGTCCCAACCCCTGAAAACACCACAGTGCCCATGTAGATAGTGCCGCAATGCCCCTGTAGATAGTGCCACAGTGCCCGCTGTAGATTGTGCCAGTGCCCACATAGATACTGTTCACTGTAGATAGTGCCACAGTGCCCATATAGTGCCACAGTTCCCACTGTAGATAGTGCCCACATAGTGCCACAGTTCCCACTATAGATAGTGCCCACATAGTGCCTCCTGTAGGTAGTGCCCATGTAGATAGTGCGGCCGCACAGCTTAGTATCGAAATACATGAATTAACGGTATTGAACTGTTTGAGGGTTCAATAGTATCGCTATATAGTATCGGCATCAAAATAGTATCGATATTTAGATGCATCGTGCAACCCTAGATAGCACCACACCCCCTGTAGATCGCACCACACCTCCTGTAGGTAGCAACACCCCCCATATATGAACAGAGACATCAGGGGATCCCTCTAGGATCGGAATCAGCGGCCAGAGCACTCTGACTGGGAATTCCGCTCCTAGAGGGAACTTAGGTGGCGGTATCTACAGGGGGGTTGTGTGTGGCGCTATCTACAGGGGGTTGTGTGTGGTGCTATCTGCAGGGCAGTTGTCTGTGGAGCTATCTGCAAGGGGTTGTGTGTGGCGCTATCTGCAGGGGGTTGTGTGTGGCGCTATCTGCATGGGGTTGTGTGTGGCGCTATCTGCAAGGGGGCTGTGTGTGGCGCTGTCTATAGGGGGGTTGTGTGTGGCGCTATCTACAGGGGAGTTGTGTGTGGCTCTATTTTCAGGGCGATTGTGTGTGGCGCTATCTAAAGGGGGGTTGTGTGGTGCGATCTACAGGGCAGTTGTGTGTATAGCTATCTGCAGGGGGTTGTGTGTGGCGCTATCTGCAGGGGGGTTGTGTGCGGCGCCATCTGCAGGGGGTTGTGCGTGGCGCTTTCTACAGGGGGGCTGTGTGTGGCGCTATCTGCAGGCCGGTTGTGTGTGGCGCTATCTACCGTGGTGTTGTGTGTGGCGCTATCTGCAGGGGGTTGTGTGTGTAGCGCTATCTGCAGGGGGATAGTGTGTAGTGCTATCTGCAGGGGAGTTGTGCTTGGCGCTTTCTACAGGGGGTTGTGTGTGGTACTATCTACAGGGGGGTTGTGTGTGGCGCTATCTACAGCTTTTTGTGTGTAATGCTATCTACAGGAGGGTGTTTTCCGGGCATCTCAAAGCCCCGGCAGAGATCAATGTGCAGCACTGCAGACATTAAACCCCGTTTCAGGCTGCCAACGTTTATATATGTGACAACTGCATGGGCCGTATGGCTGTCGTAAAATGTTAAGCAAATACTTGTTCATTTGGCTGATTTAATATTTTATGCTGCCCTGAAAATCATCTTTGTCAGCTGCACATCACCTGTTTACATTGTCAGACATTATGTAAACTGTATGGGGTCCAAACAATCGCATTAACGATTGTTCGTTCCCATATGGTTAAAACAAGTGCTGATCGATCTGTAATTATCATTAATCTGCGCTCGTTATGGGCACATATCTGCCCGTGTAAACCAACCTTTAGTAGAAAAGTATCCTTATTTAGGTAGATTATTTGTCTGTGACAGCTGCTGTAGATAAAATGGGTCAAAATTTAACCCCTTCCCGCTCCTTGACGTACTATTACGTCATGGCAGCTCTATCGTTCGCGCTCCATGCCGTAATAGTACGTCTTGCAGTTAGAACAGCGGTGCGCGCGCCCGGCGCGTTCATGCGCTGTGATAGCTGCTGTTTCTGACAGCAGGCTATCACGGCATAATGGGACGGGACCATTTACTATGGTCCCGCCTCGCCGATCGCCGCTATTGGCTAGTCAGTGAGTAACTAGCCAATAGCAGCGATCGGTCTCATTCAGCACAGCAGTGCTCGAGCCCGGCGTTCCTGAGCTGTGATAGCTGCTGTTTCTGACAGCATGCTATCACAGCATAATGTGCCGGGACCATTTACTATGGTCCCGCCTCGCCGATCGCCGCTATTGGCTAGTCAGTGAGTAACTAGCCAATATCAGCGATCGGTCTCATTGAGCACAGCGGTGCGCGCGCTCGGCGCGTTCATGAGCTGTGATAGCTGCTGTTTCTGACAGCAGGCTATCACAGCATAATGGGCCGGGACCATTTACTATGGTCCCGCCTCGCCGATCGCCGCTATTGGCTAGTCAGTGAGTAACTAGCCAATAGCAGCGATCATTCTCGTCACTTCCTCTCTCTGACCTCACATCCTGCTGCAACCGCCCTGAACGCCCTGTTGGAGTTAGCGAGGCGTTGAGATCGGTTGTGAGCAGAGAGTCAGAGAGAAAAGAAGTGAAAAAAAGTGAAAAAAAGTTTCTAAAACAACGTTTTTTTTGCTTCCCACCACCCCATCCACTACCCACTCCTGTTCCCTTCCTCTTTGAGTTCTACCCACGTTTTTTGGTCAGTGATCTCCTATCACTGACCACTTTTCAGTCTTCAGGACCACATTTCTTGGTCCCTGGGGATTTTTTTTTCATTTTTTTCTATATAAAACATAAAACAAAAAAAAAAATATAAAAAGAAAAAAAAGAAACAAAAAAAAATAGTTAGTTTAGCCAATTTTGAAAATTTAACTGGTTAGTTTAGTATTAGGGTTAGTTAGTGTCAGGGAACCGTCAAAAAGCGTAGTTAGGTATAGTGTCAGGGAATTTAGCGTCAGGAATCGGTCACCGTAGATAGGCTTAGCGTTAGGGATCCATCACCGTAGTTAGGTTTAGCGTCAGGGAAGCTCGGAATAATTAGATAGGTTTAGTGTCAGGCACCCGTCACCGTAGTTAGGTTTAGTGTCAGGGAAGCTTGAAATAATCTAGATAGGTTTAGTGTCAGGGAATCGTCGCCGTAGTTAGGTTTAGCGTTAGGGAAGTCCACATAAAATTTAGTTAGGTTTAGTGTTAGGAACCCTCGCCCTAGTTAGCTTTAGTGTCAGGGAAGTCCACTTGCTCTCTAAAAACAAAACACACATTTGTGCTAGTTGTGCTATCCTATTGCTCCCAGTTAGGGATTTATTTTTTTTGCAGTATATAAATTTTGTCTTAGCACAACAAGCATGTCCCAACGGACATTTACTGCTGAAGAGGCGTATGCATTTCTGGCCTCCGACACAGACTCGTCGGATGGCGATACACTATTTTATTTGTCTACCTCCTCATCCAGCGATGAAGAGGAGGGACCCCCTAGGAGACGCCCCAGGACCACCACCATAGTAGAAATCCCTGAGAGAAGTGACCCCACAACAAGTGATACCCCTGAGCGAAGTGACCCCATTTGGATGCCCACACCAGACCATTATGAACCCCAAATCCCTGAGTACACGGGCAGCCCAGGCATCAAATTTAACACGGCAGGGTTCAGTGAGATGGACTTTTTCAAGTTCTTCTTCACTGATAACTTTATAGAGCTAATGGTCACCCAGACTAATTTATATGCCCAACAGTATATCACCAAGAACCCCAACTCATTTTATGCCCAATCCCAGAGGTGGACTCATGTAGACGCAGCAGAGTTGGGCAAGTTCTGGGGACTGCTCTTGAACATGGGGCTTCTAAAAAAGCCATCCATTAGGACCTACTGGAGCACGGACATCCTATACCACACCCCGATGTACCGTATGGCCATGTCCAGGATGCGTTATGAGGCAATACTTCGCTTCCTACATTATGCCGATAATGAGCAGTGCCCACCCCGAGATGACCCCAGTTTTGACCGTTTATATAAACTGAGACCCCTATTAGACCATTTCAGTGCCCGGTTTGCCCAAGCATACACCCCCGAGAAGTGTATTTCCATTGATGAGTCCCTGGTACATTTTAAAGGGAGGCTTCAATTCCGCCAATACCTGCCAAGTAAGAGGGCAAGGTATGGCGTGAAGTTGTATAAGCTGTGCGAGAGTGCATCAGGGTATACATATAAATTCAGGATATATGAAGGGAAGGACAGCAGTATTCAGCCCCCAGAATGCCCCCCCTTACTGGGAATTAACGCAAAAATTGTGTGGGATTTGGTGCACCCACTGCTGGACCAGGGTTACCACCTCTACCTGGATAATTTTTATACCAGCGTCCCGCTCTTCAAGTGCCTCGCTTCCAGAAGGACTGCGGCATGCGGCACTGCTAGAAAAAATCTTAGAGGCCTCCCTAAAACACTGCTTGGGCAAACACTCAGAAGGGGTGAGAGCAGGGCACATTCTAGTAGCAACATATTGTGTGTCAAGTACAAGGACAAGAGAGATGTCCTTGTATTGACAACAATACACGGCCACACCAGTACCCATGTACCTGTACGAGGTACCAGTACAGAGACCCCCAAACCAGATTGCATCCTGGACTACAATAGGTACATGGGAGGGGTGGACTTGTCAGATCAAGTCCTGAAGCCCTACAGCGCTACGCGGAAATCGAGGGTGTGGTATAAGAAGCTGGCCGTGCACATCATACAGATGGCATTGTACAATGCGTACGTGCTACGTCGATGTGCAGGCCAGAGGGGAACTTTCCTGGAATTTCAAGAGGTGGTTATAAAGAACCTAATTTTTGGCGACCAGGAAGGAGGGGCACCCAGTACTTCTGGAAGCGAGGCCACACGCATCGTACCAGGGCAACACTTTCCAGGAGAAGTTCCCCAAACTGGCAAGAAGGGAAAAAGTCAAAAGAGGTGCAAAGTGTGCTATAAGAGGGGGATAAGGAAGGACACAACATACCAATGCGACACGTGTCCCGAAAAACCAGGGCTCTGTATGAAAGATTGTTTTAAAATTTACCATACATCCCTTGATTTTTAATTTACCCTGATGCACTCCGCACAGCTTATCCCCCTCATCTTTCCCTTTTGAGCCCTGCCATGTGCCCAAGCAGCAAATAACAGCCACATGTAGGGTATTGCCGTACCCGGGAGAACCCACATTACAATTTATGGGGTGTATGTCTCCGGTGGCACATGCTGGGCACAATATATCGGACACTGAAATGGCATATATGTATAGGAAATTGCAAATCTCACTTTGCACCATCTACTGCGCATTACCTTTTACACAATAACTGTTGGGTCAAAATGCTCACTACACTCTAGATGAATGTCTTAAGGGGTGTAGTTTTTAAAATGGGTTCACTTCTCGGGGGTTTCAACTGTACTGGTACCTCAGGGGTTCTGCCTACATGACTTAGCACCAGAAAAGCTCCAGTAGGCTAAATGGTGGTCCTTCCCTTCTGAGCCCTGTCGTGTGCCCAGGCAGCTAATAACAGCCACATGTAGGGTATTGCCGTACCCGGGAGAACCCACATTACAATTTATGGGGTGTATGTCTCCAGTGGCACATGCTGGGCACAATATATCAGACACTGAAATGGCATATATGCATAGGAAATTGCAAATCTCACTTTGCACCATCTGCTGCGCATTACCATTTACACAATAACTGTGGGGTCAAAATGCTCACTACACCACTAGATGAATGTCTTAAGGGGTGTAGTTTTTAAAATGGGGTCACTTCTCGGGGGTTTTAACTGTACTGGTACCTCAGGGGCTTCTGCATACATGACTTAGCACAAGAAAAGCTCCAGTAGGCCAAATGGTGGTCCTTTCCTTCTGAGTCCTGCCATGGGCCCAAACATCAGTTTATCACCACAAATGGGGTATTGCCGCACTCAGGACAAATTGGGCAACAAAATGGGGTGTTTTATTCCTTGTGAAAATAAGAAATTTTGAACAAAAATTACATCTTAATGGAAAAAATATCATTTTTTTAATTCACAGCCCAATTCAAATAGGTGCTGTGAAAAAACGGTGTGGTCAAAATGATAACAACAACCATAAATGAATTCCTTGAGGGGTCTAGTTTCCAAAATGGGGTCACTTCTGGTGGGTTTCCATTGCTTAAATACCTCAACACCTCTTCAAACCTGGCATGCTGCCTAAAATATATTCTAATAAAAAAGAGGCCTCAAAATGCACTAGGTGCTCCTTTGTTTCTGAGGCTTGTGTTTTATTCCACGAGCGCACTAGAGCCACATGTGGGACATTTCTAAAAACTGCAGAATCTGGACAATACATATTTAGTAGTATTTCTCTGGTAAAATCTTCTGTGTTACAGAAAAAAATGGAATAATATTGAAATTCAGCAAGAAAAATGAAATTTGCAAATTTCACCTCCACATTGCTTTAATTCCTGTGAAATGCCTGAAGGGTTAAAAAACTTTCTAAATGCTGTTTTGAATACTTTGAGGGGTCTAGTTTTTAAAATGGGGTGTTTTATGGGGGTTTCTAATACATAGGCCCCTCAAAGCCACTTCAGAACTCAAGAGGTACCTTAAAAAAAAGGCTTTTGAAATTTTCTTAAAAATATGAGAAATTGCTGTTTATGTTCTAAGCCTTGTAACGTCCAAGAAAAATAAAAGAATGTTAAAAAAACGATGCCAATCTAAAGTAGACATATGGGAAATGTGAACTAGTAACTATTTTGGGTGGTATAACCGTCTGTTTTACAAGCAGATGCATTTAAATTCTGAAAAATGCAATTTTTTCAAAATTTTCTCTAAATTTTGCAATTTTTCACCAATAAACACTGAATATATCGACCAAATTTTACCACGAACATGAAGCCCAAAGTGTCACGAGAAAACAATCTCAGAATCGCTTGGATAGGTTTAAGCATTCCGACGTTATTACCACATAAAGTGAAATATGTCAGATTTGAAAAATGGGCTCTGAGCCTTAAGGCCCAAACTAGGCTGCGTCCTTAAGGGGTTAAAGGACAATATATTCAATGTTGGAAATAGCCATTTAGTCTCCATTGGCTTAAATAGGCAATGTCTTAGAGAGTGTACTCTATCACATTGTATTTAACCCCTTTAGGACGCAGCCTGTTTTGGCCTTGTGGCACAGCCGATTTTTTCAAATCTGACATGTGTTACTTTATGTGGTGATAACTCCGGAATGCTTTTACCTATCCAAGCGATTCTGAGATTGTTTTCTCGTGACATATTGTACTTTAGGATAGTGGAAAAATTTGGTCAATAAATTCAATATTTATTCGTGAAAAACACCAAAATGTAAATAAAATGTGCAAAAATTTGAATTTTTCTAAATTTAAATGTATCTGCTTGTAAAACAGATAGTAATACCACACAAAATAGTCACTAGTTACCATTTCCCATATGTGTACTTTATATTTGCATCGTTTTTTTAACATCCTTTTATTTTTCTAGGACGTTACAAGGCTTAGAACTTTAGCAGCAATTTCTCACATTTTGAAGAAAAATTCAAAATCCTATTTTTACAGGGACCAGTTTAGTTCTGAAGTGGTTTTGAGGGCCTTATATATTAGAATCCCCCAATAAATCACCCCATTTTAAAAACTGCACCCCTCAAAGTATTCAAAACAGCATTCAGAAAGTTTCTTAACCCTTTAGGCATTTCACAGGAAATAAAGCAATGTAGAGGGGAAATTTACAAATTTCTCTTTTTTTTTTGCCGAAATTCATTCGTAATAAAAAAAATTGTGTAGCACAGAAGGGTTTACCAGAGAAATACAACTCTCAATATTTATTGCCCAGGTCCTGCAGTTTTTAGGAATATCCCACATGTGGCCCTAGTGTCCTAATGGACCGAAACACCGGCCTCAGAAGCAAAAGGAGCACCTAGTGGATTTTGGGGCCTGCTTATTTTTAGATTATATTTTAGGCACCATGTCGGGTTTGAAGAGGTCTTGTGGTGCCAAAACAGTGGAAACTGTGCCAAAAGTGACCCATTTTGGAAACTAGACCCCTCAAGGAATTTATCTAGGGGTATAGTTTGCACTTTGAACCCACAGGTATTTTGCTATATTTATTGGAGTTAGTCTGTGAAAATGAAAATCTACTTTTTTTCTGAAATAACATAGACATTTTTAATATTTACAGGAATAAAGAAGAAAATGCACCCCAAAATTTGTAAAGCATCTTCTCCTGATTACGGAAATACCCCATATGTGGTAATAAACTGCTGTTTGGACTCACGGCAGCACTCAGAAGGGAGGGAGCGCCATTTGGATTTTGGAGCGCAGATTTTGCTGGATTGTTTTTTAGTGCCATGTCGCGATTGCAACCCCCTGGAGGGAACAAAATAGTGGAAACACCCCAAACGTGACCCCATTTGGGACAATACACCTCAAGGAATTTTTCTAGGGGTATAGTAGCATTTATACCACACAGGTATTTTGCAGAATTTAGTAGAATTAGGCCGTGAAAATTAATATAAACATTTTTGTCCACTAAAATGTTGAATTTTTTCATTTTCAAAAGGCATAAAGGAGAAAAAGTCACCCTAAATTTCTAACGCAATCTCTCCCGAGTACAACAATACCCCACATGTGGTAATAATTTATTTTTTTAATAGAAATTAATTAACCTTTGCAGGACTGATCCTTTTTTGCTTTTCCATTTTAGTTTTTCACTCCCCGCCTTCCAAACGCCATAACTTTTTTATTTTTCCATGAATTGAGCGGTGTGAGGGCTTATTTTTGGCAGAACGAGCTGTAGTTTTTATTGGTACCATTTTTTGGTACATGCAAAATTGTTATCACTTTTTATTACATTTTATTTAGAGCTTTGGTGGCCAAAAACAGTGATTTGGGCGTTTTAAATTCTTTATTTCTTACGACGTTCATAATGCGCTATAAATGACAATTTTACTTTATTCTGCTGGTCGGTACGATTACGGCGATACCATATGTATATGGTTTTTTTATGTTTTGCAGCGTTTGCACAATAAAATCACTTCTTTATAAAATAATTTATTTTCTGTCACCATATTCTGAGAGCCGTAACTTTTTTATTTTTCAGTCAAAAAAGCGGTGTAAGGGCCGGGTTGTAGTTTTTATTGGTACTATTTTCAGTTACATGCGACTTTTTGATCAATTTTTATTCTATATTGTAGGAGGGGTGGTGACTCTGGCATTGTTTTTAGTTTGTTTTTTTTGCGGCGTTCACTGTGCGGTAAAAATAACATTATAGTTTTATAGATTGGGTCGTTACAAACGTGGTGATACCAAGTATGTGTACTGTTTTTTAACGTTTTCATTTTTCCCTATAATAAGAGACTTATTATAGGAAAAAAAAATCTTTTATTTTTACACTTTTGTAAAACATTTTTATTAACTTTTTTTTTATATTTTTTCTTTACTTATTACACTTTCTTTTTTTACCTGCAGCTCTGATCGCTGCTAGAATACATTACACTACCTAGGTAGTGTAACGTATTCCAACTGTCAGTGTGACGTCACAGTCACTCTGACAGTTAGTCTACGAGGACCAGCCAGAGGCTGATCCTCATAGGCTTGCATACATGGCAACCCGGGGCCGTTGTATGGCCCAGGGTGCCATCACAAGCATCAGCAGCCCCCACAATTGCATGGGGGCTGCTGATGTGCTACAAACCCTGTACATGCGGAGATCGCAATCGAGCCCCGCATGTAATTCATCGTGAGGTCTACCGATGGGACAGGGACAGCTGGCCTCCCGGTTCCCGGTGCACACTGTCGCCGACAGTGTGCAACGGGAACCACGCAGTAACTGTACGTCCCTGTGCACTAAGGCACTGGCCACATCGACGTACAGTTGCGTCCTGGTGCGCCTAGGGGTTAAAATGAAGGTTATTTTGCAAACATCTGTGAAGAATTTGTAATTTCCTCATTTTTCACTATGCCTTGATGACGGCATGCATAATCTGTAATTCTGTCTCTAATACATTTATGTGATTTGCAGTCTGGAAATACAGTATTGTTTAACCCCTTCCCGCTTTGGCCACTTTTGACCTCCCTGACAGAGCCTCATTTTTCAAATCTGACATGTTTCACTTTATGTGGTAATAACTTCGGAATACTTTTACCTATCCAAGCAATTCTGAGATTGTTTTCTCGTGACACATTGCACTTTATGCTATTGTTAAAATTTGCTTGGTACATTCAGTATTTAATTGTGAAAAACACCAAAATTTAGTGCAAAATTTCAAAAATTACCATTTTTCTAGATTTAAATGTATCTGCTTATAAGTTAGGTAGTTATACCACACAAAATTGTTGCTAATTAACATCCCCAATATGTCTACTTTAGATTGGCATCGTTTTTTTAACATCCTTTTATTTTTCTAGGACGTTACAAGGCTTTTTTTGTTGTTGCAGAAATTCATTTTTAATCCATTTTTTTTTGTAACACAAAGTTTTACCAGAGAAACGCAACTCAATATTTATTGCCCAGGCTCTGCAGTATTAGGAAATATCCCACATGTGGCCCTAGTGTGCTTATGGACTGAAGCACAGGCCTCAGAAGCAAAGGTGCACCTAGTGGATTTTGGGCCTTTTTATTAGAATATATTTTAGGCACCATGTCAAGTTTGAAGAGCTCTTTTGGTGCCAAAACAGTGAAAATGTCCCAAAAGTTACCCCATTTGGGAAACTACACCCCTTAAGAAAATTATCTAGGGGTATAGTGAGCATTTTGACCCCATAGGGTTTATTGCAGAAATTATTGGAAGTATGCTGTGAAAATGGAAATCTACATTCTTTCCAAGAAAATGTAGGTTTAGCTAATTTTTTTTCTCATTTCCACAAGGACTAAAGGAGGAAAAGCACCACAACATTTGTACAGCAATTTCTCCCGAGTAAAACAGTGCTCCATGTGTGGTAATAAACCTCTGTTTGGACACACAACAGGGCTCAGAAGAGAAAGAGCGCCATTTGGCTTTTGGAGCTCAAATTTAGCAGGAATGGTTTGCTGAGGCCATATCACATTTGCAAAGCCCCTGAGGGACCAAAACTGTAGAACCCCCCCCCCCCCCCCCCGCACAAGTGGCCCCATTTTGGAAACTACACCCCTTGAGGAAATTATCTAGGGGTATAGTGAGCATTATTACCCCACAGGTGTTTCATAGAATTTATTAGAATTGGGCAGTGAAAATAAAAACAAAACTTTTTCTTCAATAAGACGTAGCTTTAGCTCAACATTTTTCATTTTCTCAACAAATAAAGGAAAAAAGAACCCCAACATTTGTGAAGCAACTTCTCTGGAGTACGGAAATACCCCATATGTGGTCATAAACTGCTGTTTGGGCACACGGCAAGGATCAGAATGGAAGGAGCGCCATTTGGCTTTTGGAGCACAGATTTTGCTGGATTGGTTTCTTGACACCATGTCGCTTTTGCAAAGCCCCTAAGGTACCAGTACAGTTGAAACTACCCAAAAGGGACACCATTTTGGATACTACACCCCTTGAGGAATTAATCTAGGGGGGTAGTGAGCATTTTGACCCCACAGGTGTTTCATAGAGTTTATTTGAATTGGGCAGTGAAAATAAAAATTTCATTTCTTTGTCCAATAAGACGTAGCTTTAGCGCAAAATGTTTAATTTTCTCAAAAAATAAAGGAGAAAAAGAACTCCAACATTTGTAAAGCAATTTCTCCCGAGTGCGGCAATACCCCATATGTGGTCATAAACTGATTTTTGGGCACACAGTAGGGCTCAGAAGGAAAGGAGCGCCATTTGGCTTTCGGAGTACAGATTTTGGTGGATTGGTTTCTGGTTGCTATGTCGCATTTGCAAAACCCCTGTGGGACCAAAAAAGTGGAAACCCCCCAGAAGTGACCCCATTTTGGAAACTACACCTCTCAAGGTATTCACCTAGGGGTGTAGTGAGCATGTTAACCCCGCAGGTGTTTTGCAGAAATTAGTGTGCACTTGATGTTGCAGAGTGAAAATTTTATTTTTTCCATAGATATGCCAATATGTGGTGCCCAGCTTGTGCCACCATAACAAGATAGCTCTCGAATTATTATGCTGTGTTTCCCGGTTTTAGAATCACCCTACATGGGGCACTAATCTCTTGCCTGGACATTCGACAGCGCTCAGGAGGGAAAGAGTATCATGCGAAATTGAGGCCTAATTTGGCGACATATAAAGTATTGGTTCACAATTGCAGGGCTCTGATGTGAAATAATAAATGAAACCCCTTAGAAGTAACCCCATTTTAGAAACTACACCCCTTAAGGCATTTATTTAGGGGTGTAGTGAGCATTTTCACCCCACAGGTCCTTTCCATAAATGATTGCGCTGCGGATGGTGCAAAGTAAAAATGTCAATTTTTCCCCAGATATGCCAATTCAGTGCAAATATGTCGTGCCCAGCTTATGCCACTGGAGAGACACACCCCAAAAATTGTTAAAATGGTTGTCCCGGGTATGACGGTGCCATATATGTGGAAGTAAACTGCTGTTTGGGCACACCGTAGGGCTCAGATGGGTGGGAGGGCGATTTGGCTTTTGAAGCGTAGATTTTGCTTGGTAGTAGTTTTGTTTGAACAAAACCCCTTTTGGTCCACACTCCGCACCTTTGCAGTTTCAGGAATTTTGCTGGGAAGTGTTGTCCTGGTATAATACGGGCACCCTCGCTTCCAGCAGATATGTTTGGGCCCTCCCCTTCCTGGTTCCCTAATTTTAGTGCCCTGATAAATTGCCTCTTGAAACAGACTAAATGTTCCCCTCTGATCTGCACAACCGCATGTATTTATTTCCTGACTTATTGGAGCCTTAACTAATTTTATTTTTTCATAGACGTATTGGTATGAGGGCTGTTTTGTTGTGGGATGAGCTGTAGTTATTATTGGTACCATTTTTGGGTACATGTGACTTTTTGATCACTTTTTAACCTATTTTTTGAGACGCAAGGTGACCAAAAAAAAGCAATTCTGGCATAGTTTTATTAGGTTTTTTTATACAGTGTTCACCATGCGTTATAAATGACATGTTAACTTTATTCTGCGGAACAGTCCGATTCCGGCGATACCTAATTTATAGCACAATAAATTTACTTTTGTAAAAAAAATGCATTTTTTCTGTCGCCATGTTGTGAGGACCATTACTTTTTAATTTTTTTGTGTACAGAGCTGTATGAGGGCTTGTTTTTTGCGAGACGAGCTATAGTTTTTATAGGTACCATTTTTGGGTACATGCAACTTTTTTATCACTTTTTATTTAAATTTTTGTAGGGCAAAGTGACCAAAAAACTGAAATTCTGGCATTGTTTTTTACGTTTTTTTACGCCGTTCACCACGTGGAATAAATGACATAATATTTTTATCGTTTAGGCCGTTACGGTTACGGCGATACCAAATATGTATGGTTAATTATCTTTTTCAATAATAAAGGACTTGATAAGGGAAAAAGGGCGAGTGTGTTTCATTTTATTACTTAAAACTTTTATTATATTTTTAGAACATTTTTTTTTTCCTTTTTTTACATTTTTTTTACACTTTTCTTTAGTCCCACTAGGGGACTTGAAGGTTCAACTGTGAGATTTTTTTTCTAATAAATTGCACTACCCATGTAGTGCAATGTATTAGATCTGTCAGTCATTCACTGACAGCAAACGGTGAAAATGATTTCAAGTTATTTATCCTGGACTATGTACCCTGCCATAGACGTGGTGGTGATGGGGTCTCAAAGCTAAAATGTATGGAACTGGAATGGATCTTTAAATTAGATACCCTATCCCCAGAGGCCTTAACGTGGACTTTAAAATCTCCCCCCAGTTTCTCTAGATAAACCACAGTTGTTCTCTGGTGTGATCACTTGCTCGGAGTTCCCTTCTTCCTCTATATCGGAAAACAATAACAGTTTGACTATTGAGTAATAATATCTTTAATAGTAAAGGTTCTAGACTAAGAAAAATACCTTACAATATAATTATATTTGATGAATTTTTGCAATAATTTTTTTTAAAAAAAGTCATATTTTCTCTTTTTTAGAGATTAGTGTTCTCGAGCTTCTTCTCTCGGATCGGCTGAAGACATATGTGCACTGCTCCTGATGTCCTTTGGCTGCTTGTCATCTTTTTTTAAAAAAAATTATGACTATATTCATAACATTATATCACATTCTATTACCCCACTATTGAAATTTATATATAATGTATAATATTTCCCCTTCTCCTTCATGATAATGCTGTTTTATATATATATATATATATATATATATATATATATATATTCATATACTATAGATCTCATATATATATATATATTTTATTCTCTTGCTTGGAGATATGTTCATTAATTAGGCCTCAGCAGCTTATAAAGGATATGGGATATGATAACAACGGTGCCCTTTTTTAAGATGGCAACCGCTGCATCATAAGTGAGAATCGAGCATGCGCGAACGGACGTTTTACGTCACAATGCGCATAGACGCGAAAATGGATGTGATGTAATCTATGGATATGCGCAGTGGACAGTGTAGGACGCTGACAGCCGACCCAGTGATTCTAGGTTGATTCGTTTTTAATTTCTGGTATGTTTTATACACCTGTCAAGATAATGTTCACATGTTGTCACAGATATGTTGTCAATCTTACTGATTTACCTTATTAATATAATATGAGGATTACACTGTATACACTTACCACGTGGTCTATATATTCCTATATGTATATGAATGTACCTACATAGGATCTTATTGACATAATACTTGTGTAACGGTTCTCATCGGTTTGTTTGTGGATCCTCTGTGTAGTCTGGGAGATGGTGCTTGGAACCCAGGACAACGCTTGGCACATCGGGTAGAGGCGGTCGGATGGTAAGGCAGAAGTCAGTACAGGCAGCAGTCGTCGTAATGGGTATGGAAGCAATAGGTCAAGGCAGGCGGCGTAACGGGTATGGATAGCAATAGGTCAAGGCAGGCAAGGATAGTCAAGTTCAGGCAGAGGTCAACAATGGGAAATCAAGACAAGGCAGAAGGGAAAGAAACAGAGAACCAGGGTACAGGGAAACTCACAGGGAACTTGGTTGAACAAGCATGGCAGAGAGGAAGGAGGATCCTTAAAGAGGCTCTGTCACCAGATTTTGCAACCCCTATCTGCTATTGCAGCAGATCGGCGCTGCAATGTAGATTACAGTAACGTTTTTATTTTTAAAAAACGAGCATTTTTGGCCAAGTTATGACCATTTTTGTAGTTATGCAAATGAGGCTTGCAAAAGTCCAAGTGGGTGTGTTTAAAAGTAAAAGTCCAAGTGGGCGTGTATTATGTGCGTACATCGGGGCGTTTTTAATACTTTTACTAGCTGGGCGTTCTGATGAGAAGTATCATCCACTTCTCTTCAGAACGCCCAGCTTCTGGCAGTGCAGATCTGTGACGTCACTCACAGGTCCTGCATCGTGTCGGACACATCGGCACCAGAGGCTTCAGTTGATTCTGCAGCAGCATCGGCGTTAGCAGGTAAGTCGATGTAGCTACTTACCTGCAAACGCCGATGCTGCTGCAGAATCATCTGTAGCCTCTGATGCCGATGTGTCCCCGCTCGTCTGACACGATGCAGGACCTGTGAGTGACGACACAGCGTGATCTCTCGAGAACACGCTGTGTCTGCACTGCCAGAAGCTGGGCGTTCTGAAGAGAAGTGGATGATACTTCTCATCAGAACGGCCAGCTAGTAAAAGTATTAAAAACGCCCCGATGTACTCACATAATACACGCCCACTTGGACTTTTACTTTTAAACACACCCACTTGGACTTTTGCAAGTCTCATTTGCATAACTACAAAAATGGTCATAACTTGGCCAAAAATGCTCGTTTTTTAAAAATAAAAACGTTACTGTAATCTACATTGCAGCGCCGATCTGCTGCAATAGCAGATAGGGGCTGCAAAATCTGGTGACAGAGCCTCTTTAAATAGGAAGACTTTTGATTTAAGGCGCACACTGGCGCTTTAAGAAAGGACGAGTCAGCGTGCGCGCCCTCTAGTGGCTGCAGCCGCACATCGAAGATGACAGCCACGGAGAGAGGTAAGGGATGCAGTTACCTGATGCCGCCAAGGGCCAGCAGAGCGTCCGGATCGGGTGAGTGGAGCTCAGGATGAGCATGCGGTAATTTAGGGCGCAGGAACCGGAGCAGAGGCCGTGGGGAAGGCGGGGAACGGCGCTCCAGCCATTACAACTTGAGTGTGATTTTTTAAATTTTATCACTATTTTTGAATGGAATACTTTTAATTGTATTTATAATTGTGATGTGCATATATATATATATATATATATATATATATATATATATATATATATATATATATATGTGTGTGCCTATTTTGTTACACTGTTATGCTTGAGAAAGGCTCACACTGAGCTGACTCTCCCAGTGTAGCTCCCCTTAGGACATATAATGCATGCAGGTTGTTGGTACCCAGATGCATAACTTTACATTTATCTACATTAAACCTTATTTGCCAAGTGGATGCCCAAACACTCAGTGCGTCCAAATCAGCTTGTAATTTACTAACATCTTCCATATGACTGAACAATACTACATAGCTTGGTATCATCTGCAAAAATAGAAATAGTGTTATAAATCCCATCCTCTATATCTATAATAAATAGGTTTAATAATAGTGGTTCCAGCACTGAACCCTGGGTTACACCACTTATAACCGGGGACCATTCAGAGTAGGAATCATTGACCACAACTCTCTGGATACGGTCCTTGAGCCAATTTTCAATCCAATTACAAACTATACTTTCTAAACCTCTAGTCCTTAATTTACCCATTAGATGTCTATGAGGGACAGTGTCAAATGCCTTTGCAAAGTCCAAAAACACTATATCCACAGCAGCCCCTCTGTCTAGCCTTCTGCTCACCCCTTCATAAAAAAAAATCAGGTTGGTTTGACAACTACTGTCCTTAGTAAAACCGTGCTGGCTGTCACTTATAATACTATTTTTTGTCACATAATCCTGTATATAGTCCCTCAATAGCCCCTCAAACATTTTCCCCACGATGGATGTTAAGCTTACTGGTCTATAATTACCCGGGGAAGACCTAGAGCCCCTTTTGAAAATAGACACTACATTTGCCCTGCGCCTGTCCCTTGGCACTATACCAGTCACTAGAGATGTCTGAATATTTTGAAGGGGGGGACATAAATAACTGAACTAAGCTCTTTAAGAACTCTAGGGTGTAACCCATCTGGTCCTGGGGCCTTGTGCACATTTATTTAATTTAATTTAGCTTGGACCATATCTACATTCATCCAATTCAGTATATCAACTGATATATTAACCCCTTCAGGACTGAGCCTGTTTTGGCCTTCAGGACGAAGCCGATTTTTCAAATCTGACATGTGTCACTTTATGTGGTAATAACTCCGGAATGCTTTTACCTATCCAAGCGATTCTGAGATTGTTTTCTCGTGACATATTGTACTTTATGTTAGTGAAAAAATTTGGTTGATAAATTCAATATTTATTTGTAAAAAACACCAAGATTTGGAGAAAATTTGCAAAAATTAGCATTTTTCTCAATTTAAATGTATCTGCTTGTGAAACAGATAGTAATACCACACAAAATAGTCACTAGTTAACATCACCCATATGTCTACTTTATGTTTGCATCGTTTTTTGAACATTGTTTTATTTTTCTAGGACGTTACAAGACTTAGAACTTTAGCAGCGATTTCTCATATTTTCAAGAAAATTTCAAAAGGTGATTTTTACAAGGACCAGTTCAGTTCTGAAGTGGCTTTGAGGACCTTATATATTAGAAAGTCCCCATAAATCACCCCATTTTGAAAACTGGACCCCTCAAAGTATTCAAAACAGCATTCAGAAAGTGTATTAACCCTTTAGGCGTTTCACAGGAATTAAAGCAAAGTAGAGGTGAAAGTTACAAATTTCATTTTTTTTTTACAAAATTCATTTGTAATAAAAAAAATTCTATACCACAGGAGGTTTTACCCGAGAAATTTAACTTATTATTTATTGCCCAGATTCTGCAGTTTTTAGAAATACCCCACATGTGGCCCTAGTGCGGTCATGGACTGAAACACCGGCCTCAGAAGCAAAGGAGCACCTAGTGGATTTTGGGGCCTCCTTTTTTCTAGCATATATTTTAGGTACCATGTCAGGTTTGAAGAGGTCTTGTGGGGCCAAAACAATAAAGACCCCCAAAAGTGACCTCATTTTGGAAACTACACCCCTCAGGGAATTTATCTAGGGGTATAATTAGCATTTTGAACCCACAGTTTTTTTTGCTAAATTTATTTGAATTAGTTTGTGAAGGTGAAAATCTACTTTTTTTCTGAAAAAACGTAGAAATTTGTAATTTTTTCAAGGAATAAAAGAGAAAAAACACCCCAACATATGTAAAGCAATTTCTCCTGATTATAGCAATACCCCATATGTGGTAATAAACTGCTGTTTGGACCCACAGCAGGACTCAGAAGGGAAGGAGCACCATTTGGATTTTGAAATTCTGATTTTGCTGGTATAGTTTTCAGTGCCATGTCGCGTTTGAATTGCACTGGAGGGAACAAAATAGTGGAATCCCCCGGAAAGTGACCCCATTTTGGAAACTACACTCATCAAGGAATTTTTCTAGGGGTAAAGTTAGCATTTTGACCACACGGTTGTTTTGCTGAATTCATTGGAATTATTCTGTAAAGGTAAAAATCGACTTTTTTTCTGAAAAAAGGTAGTCATTTTTAATTTTTACAAGGAATAAAGGCGAAAAAGCACCCCAACATTTGTAAAACCATTTCTCCCGATTACGTAAATACGCCATATGTGGTAATAAAGTGCTGTTTGGACCCACAGCGGGGCTTAGAAGGGAAGGAGCGCTATTTGGCTTTGGGAGCTCAAATTTAGCTGAAATGGTTTTTGGGTGCCATGTCGCATTTGCAAAGCCCCTGAGAGGCCAAAACAGTGGAAACCCACCAAAAGTGGAAATTACACCACTTAAAGAATCTATCTAGGGGTATAGTGGGCATTTAGACCCCACAAGTCTTTTGCAGGATTTATTAGAATTGGGCCATGAAAATGAATATCAACATTTCTTCCACTAAAATGTTGCATTTTTTTAAATTTTACAAAGGATAAAGGGGGTAAAAGCTGCCCAACATTTGTAAAGCAATTTCTCCCGAGTACGGCAATACCCCACGTGTGGTCATAAATGGTTTTTCATTAGAAAGTAATTAACCCTTTCTGGACTGATCCATTTTTTTCTTTTCCTTTTTAGTTTTTTCCTCCCCGCGTTCGAAGAGCCACAACTTTTTTATTTTTCAGTCAATAGAGCGGTATGAGGGCTTATTTATTGAGGGACGAGCGGTCGTTTTTATTGGTACCATTTTTTGGTACATACAACTGTTTGAGCACTTTTTATTACATTTTTAGCTAGAGCGAAGGTGACCAAAAAAACAGCGATTTTGCCGTTTTAAATTCTTTATTTTTCACGTGAGACGCTCCATACATCACCCCCCACACTAAGACATGCTATGTTGTGGTGCGCGAAGGGGTTAATGCGCAGCGCATGGTGCGGAGTGAAAATTACAATTTTCCACTCATATGCCACTTTAGTGCACTATATGTTATGCCCAGTTTGTGCCACTGAAGACAAATACCTCATAAAATATTAACCGGGTTCTCCCGGGTATGGCGATGCCATATCTGTGGACGTAAACTGGTGTTTGGGCACGCTGCAGGGCTCAGAAGGGAGGGAGCGTCATTTGGCTTTTGGGGCGCAGATGTAGCTTGGTAGTTGTTCTGTTTGGGGTTTTACTGGTGTTTCAGTTTGTAATGTGGGGGCATATGTAATCTGTGCGGGGTACATCAGGGTACATGTTATCTGTGCGGGGTACATCAGGGTACATGTTATCTGTGCGGGGTACATCAGGGTATAATAAGAGGGTATAATAATGCAGTAAATAAATAATAATCCGCAGATGTGTGGCCGGTGTCGCACTGGTAAATGGCGCCCAATCTTATCTGCTTTTGGAACACTCCGCACATTTTGCATCGCCATATTCTGAGAGCCAGAACGGTTTTATTTTTTCTCCACCGGAGCTGTGTGAGGGTTTATTCTTTGCGGGACAATCTGTAGTTTTCATTGGTACCATTTTGGGGTACCAGAAATTTTTTTGATCACGTTTTATTCCATTTTTTGGCAAGCAAGGTGACCAAAAACCATCAATTCTGACAATGTTTTTTATTCGTTTTTTTATGGCCTTCACCCTGGGCTATAAATGACCATTATACTTTATTCTGCGGGTCGATACGATTACAGCGATACCAGATGTATATAATTTTGTTATGTTTTGCAGCGTTTGTGCAATAAAATCACTTATTTATAAAATAAATACATTTTTGTGTCACCCTATTCTGAGAGCCATAACGTTTTTATTTTTCAGTCAAAAAAGCGATGTAAGGGCTTGTTTTTTGCGGGACGGGATGTAGTTTGTATTGGTACCATTTTGGCGTACGTGCGACTTTTTGATCACTTTTTATTGTATATTTTGGGAGGGTTGGTAACCAAAAAATTGTGATTCGGGCACTGTTTTTTGTTTATTTTTTTTGCGGTGTTCACCGTGCGGGAAAAATAATATTACAGTTTTATAGTTGGGGTCGTTACGAACGCGGCGATACCAAATATGTGTACTTTTTTTAACGTGTTAATTTTTTTCCTATAATAAAAGACTTATTATAGGAAAAAAAGCATTCTTTGTTTATGTCACTTCTAACTTTTATTTTTACACTTTTTAAAAACATTTTTATTATCTTTTTTTTACTTTTTTTACTTGTCCCACTAGGGGACACTTAGACTGGCAGCTCTGATCGCTGCTGGAACACATTACACTACACACGTAGTGTAATGTGTTCTAACTGTCATTGTGACGTGACAGTCACACTGACAGGAAGCATCGGAGGACCGGCCGGGGGCTGATCCTCCGAGGCTTCCGTACATGGCAACCCGGAGGTCATTATCTGACCTCCGATTGCCGTGATAAGGATCGCCAGCCCCCGCAAATACATGTGGGGGGCTGCCGATCCGCTGTAAACCTCTTCGATGTGGTGATCGCAATCGACCACCGCATCGAAGGGGTTAATTGCCGATTTCAGCGGCGACAGGCCGCTGATCGGCAACGGGGAGAGCAGGGCTGACACCCTGCACAGTTAACCGCCGCTGCGGTGTAGCGCCGCGCGGCGGTTAACTGTTAAAGCGCGGACTTAACTGTACGCCAAGGTGCGCAAAGTTACTGCTCACCTGGACGTACAGTTACGTCCAGGTGCGGGAAGGGGTTAACAGCACTGGCACCGGCTACATCAGCTGCTCTTTCTTCTGTTGTATATACAGAGATGAAGAACCCATTTAGTAACTCTGCCTTCTCTTGATCCCCTGTGACCATCTCCCCATTACCAATATTTAGAAGTCCTACATGTTCAGACCTTGGCTTTTTTGCATTTACATATTGAAGAATTTTTGGGGATTTCTTTTACTATCCTTGGCCACCTGCCTTTCATTTTGTATTTTTGCTGATTTTATTACCTTTTTACAGATTTGTATTTTTAAAATGCCCTTTTTTGTCATATATTGCTCTTTTTACAGAAGGTGTAAGCCATGTGGGGTTTAATTTTAGTCGTTTATACTTGTTACCTATAGGAACCACTTTTGCACTATAATTATACACAGTGGATTTTAAGATTTCCCATTTATCATTTGTACCATTATTTGACATCAGTTGTTTCCAGCCTATGTCCTGAATTGCAGCCCTCATCCTGGGGAAGTTGGCCTCCTTAAAATTAAGTGATTTTGCCCTCCCAGCCTGTGTTGCAGAGTGAAAATGGCAATTTTTTCATAGATATGCCAATATGTGGTGCCCAGTTTGTGCTACCATGAAATCACAGCTCTCTAATTATTATGTTGTGTTACCCGGTTTTAGAAACACCCTACATGTGGCCCTAATCTTTTGCCTGGACATTCGACAGAGTACCATGCGAAATTGAGGCCTAATTTGGTGACTTACAAAGTATTGGTTCACAATTGCAGAGGCTCTGATGTGAAATAATAAAAAAAAATCCCCTAATAAGTGACCCCATTTTGGAAACTACACCCTTTAAGGCATTTATTAAAGGGTGTAGTGAGCATTTTCACCCCACAGGTCTTTTCCATAAATTAATGCTGCTTGGGCAGAATTTAGGGCTCAAAAGGGAGATTGTGCGCCATTTGGATTTGAAGCGTAGATTTTGCTTGGTAATATTTTGTTTGGAGTATTACTCGTATTTCAGTTTATAATGTGGGGGCATATGTAAGCTGGGCAGAGTACATCAGGGGCATAATCAGGTATTACAATAATGGGGTAAAAATAAATAATTAAATAATCCATAGATGTGTGCTACGCTGTGACACAATCCTTTCTGCACAGGCCAGTGCCGCAGTGATAAGTGGTGTCCTTACTTATCCCCCTTTTGGTCCACACTCTCGCTTCCACCAGGTAGGCCTTGATAAATCACCTTTTGAAACAAGAAATGTTCCCCTCGCGCCTGCACAACTGCATATTTTTTCTTTCCTGACTTATTGGAGCCTTAACTTATTTATTTTTTCATAGACGTAGTGGTATGAGGGCTGTTTTTTTGCGGGACGAGCTGTAGTTATTATTGGTACCATTTTGGGGTACATGCGACTTTTTGATCACTTTTTATCCTATTTTTTGGGAGGCAACGTGACCAAAAAACAGCAATTCTGGCATAGTGTTCTAGTCTTTTTTTATACAGTGTTCACCATGCGTTATAAATTACATGTTAACTTTATTCTGCGGGCCAGTACGATTCTGGCGATACCAAATTTATAGCACTTTTTCATGTTTTACAACTTTTTGCACAATAAAATTACTTTTGTAAAAAGAATGTATTTTTTCTGTCGCCATGTTCTGAGAGCCATAATTTTCAATTTTTTTTGTCGATGGAGCTGTAGGGCTTGTCTTTTGTGAGACGAGCTATAGTTTTTATAGGTACCAGTTTTTGGTACATGCGACTTTTTGATCACTTTTTATTCTAATTTTTGGAAAGCAAGGTGACCAAAAAGCAGCAATTTTGGTTTTGTTTTTTTTTGTTTTTGTTTTACAGCGTTCACCATGCGGGATAGATAACATAATAGTTTTATAGTTCCCCTATGGGACTTGAATGTCTAACTGTCTGATTTATGTTATAACACATTGCACTACCTATGCAGTGCAATATATTAGAACTGTCTGTTGTTCACTGACAGCAAGTTGACTAGGCTCCACCTCCGGGTGGAGCCTAATCGAATTTCATAATGACAGACCAGGAGGCCATTGTTAAGCCTCCTGTTGCCATAGCAGCCGTCGCTGCATCTAAGGGGTAAATGGCAGGGATCTGAGCTAGCTCCGGCCCCTGCTGTTACAGCACGGTGTCAGCTATAACATACAGTTAACACCCGCCGCTGATGACGCAGGCTCATTTTGCCATTAGGACTGGAAGCCTTTTAGGCCCCGTCTACAGGCGGGGCATAGAAGGTTTCCATACTAGGTAGACCTGGAGGCCATTGTTAGGCCGCTGGTTGCCTTTGCAGCCATCAGCACCCTGGCGATTTCGTAGCTGGGGTGGCGATTGGCTACAAGTGACTACTTCATTTAAGGGCGGGGTTCGGAGCTAACTTCAGAGCCCGCCATTACAGGAGGGTGTTAGCTGTAACATACAGCTGACAACAGGGGATGATGGCAAGGACAGCTTCTGAGCCCGTGCCATAGAATTGTCGTATGGATACGGCAATTTTTGGGAACACTGGCTTTCCATGACGTATCCATACAACAAATGTCGGGAATGGGTTAAACATCAATTTCTCAGTTATGCAACTTGAATGACCAAGACATTAAGGTATAGTTAAAAGGCCTTCCCCCTCCTCTACATCGCCCTGTCAGCCGTTTGAGGCCTCAAAACTGCTGCCAGATTCCCTTTAAATGTCTTTCCCAGGGACTAAAATATTGATGGCCTGTCTTTAGAATAGGCCACCAATCTTTGATTGGTTGGGCTCTGACCCCTGTGCCCCCACTGATCCATAGAATAGGTATTAAATACGTGATTGCTGGGTGCCCCACTAATCAATAGAACAAGGGTCCCTTAACCCTTCTCAGCCACATGGCTTACCTTGTTACATCACTCCCACAGAGCTTGACTAGAGTGGCAGATAGGTCATGAATGTATTCAGTGAGAAAACCTATCAATGTTTTAGTCCGAGAAAACCCCTTTGTATTTAAAGGAACACTACATAGAAAATGCACCTCTTTTCCTTGGAGCCTATTACAATTGTCTCATATTACAAGGAAAATTCAGAAGTATAGAAAAAAAAACTTCTCTGTGTGTCCCTGGAGATCAGCCATGCCCCCCCCCCCCTCCTTCCTTCACCTCACTGTCCTGTGTCTGGCTGCAAGACAACTAGCTAGAGCAGGCGCCTCCTCATCTGCCCTGCCCTCTCTGCAGTAGGACACACATATCAATAAGCCATATAATTAAGCCTTGCCCCCTTGGCCCAGCCCCGCCGACGGAGCTATTCCCAGCTGAAAATGGAACAGATCAGCAGGAAATTAACATTTGTTCTCTCTGTAGGATTTCTACAAAACTATATGTTTTAGGAATAAGCAGAAGATCCTGCAGACTGGCAAACACTGGGGGCAAGTTTATCTCTTGTTTATATTTATCATACACTTGTAGGTTTAGTGTTCCTTTAAACAATGGACCTGAATGTTCTCAGATATTATAGCTGTCAGATAAAGATAAAATATTTAGCCTAAAAAAAAATTATACTATGTAAATCCGCCATTCCAAAAAGTTCTATTTTGCTCCAGTCACCAAGGTTCAAAAGACCTCTCAATGAAAAAGTGGAATTTAACTCCTTAACGACCGCCGTATAGTGTTTTTACGGCGGCCGTTCAGGGTAGTTCTTCTGAAGTGCCGCCTTTTCACATCGGCAGTTCAGAAGAAGTTTTCCTGCATCGGACGGGATGCTCCTGAAGCCCTGGCTGTTGCTAACAGCCTCGGGCTTCAGGGCAACGATCGGAGACCACTAGCAGTGGTCTCCGATCATATTTAACCCCTCAGATGCGGCACTCAATAGCGTCCGCTGCATCTGAGTGGTTTTAGAGGGAGAGGGCTCCCTCTCTCACCCCACTGACATACCGTGATTCAATCGCGGGGTGTCAATGGTTTTTATGGCAGCTGGGGGCCTAACAAAGGCCCCCAGATCTGCCTTTAGTTATTGCCTGTTAGGCCATGCCTCGGCCTAACAGATGTTTGTCAGTTTTACACTGACAGGCAATAATACCCAGCAATACAGAAGTATTGCAGTGTATTTAGAAAGCGATCAAAAGATCGCACAGTGAAGTTCCCTAGTGGGACTAAAAAAAAAGTTAAAAAAGTTTAATAAAGTTTAAAATAAATAAATAAAAGTCCCACGTAAAAAAAATTTGAAAACCCACTTTTTCCCCTTACAAAATCCCTTATTATGAAAAAAGTTAAAAGTTACACATATTTGGTATTGCCACGTCCATAACGACTCCAACTATAAAACAATTACATTATTTAACCTGCACGGTGAACACCGTAAAAAATAAAGTAAAAAACATTGCCAGAATTGCTATTTTCTGTTCATCCTGATTTTAAAAAAAAATTATAAAATGTGATCAAAAAGTCGCATTTACTCCAAAATGCTACCAATAAAAACTACAAATCGTCCCATAAAAAAACAAGTCCTCGTAGAACTGCATCAGTGGAATGATAAAAAAGGTATGGCTCTTAAAATATGGCGACACAAAAACAAATAATTTTGAAAAAAAGGTGTTTTTACTGTGTAAAAGTAGTAAAACATAAAAAACCTATATAAATATGGTATCGCCGCAATCGTTACGACCGGCAGAATAAAGTTATTATGTTATTTATACTACACGGTAAAAGGCGTAAATTTAAGACGCAAAAAGGAATGGCGAAATGTCAGCTTTTTTTACACTACCCCACCAAAAAAGTCTATAAAAAGTTAATCAATAGATGATATGTATCCCAGAATGATGATATTAAAAAATACTTATCCCGCAAAAAACAAGTCCTTATACAGCTATGTAGATGGAAAAATAAAACAAGTTATAGCTGTTTGAATGCGACGATGGAAAAACTTAAAAAATTGCTTGGTCATTAAGGTTTAAAAGACCTTCGGTATTAAGGGGTTAGTTAACCTTTACTGCTCAAAAATATCAACAATTAGAACCTTGCAATTCATTGACAAACATTCGTGATTTTCTGTTAGCGTATTTGTTGTTGAGACATAATTATTTTTATTTATTGCCCTTAACATTTGTTTTAGGTTTTAGTCTGTGTTCAAACAGGAAGATGTGCTACCGACTAGTGACCATTTTTTAACCACATAACAGATGCAATCAGCCAATGAACGAGCTCGTTCATGGTTTTATTTTTGCCCTGTTCGCAAAGGGCAATGATCGGGAACGACCGTTTGTATGAACGCCCTTTCACCCAATCACCCGAAAATGGCCATAATGCTAGTGAATGTTATTTATAGTAAGAACATTAATGCGGACTACTCGACTGGCGATGGCAGGAAGCTGGATGAGTTGATGCTGTGGCTCCTGGAATGCTGGGACATTTCCTGGGAAAAAGTTTTTGTAATGTTTTGACTAATCCACTAATATGCAGGCCCTGTATAACAGTATTTTATGGTCGCTGTATGGCACTGTTATTTTGGGTGTTTTAGTTCACCTATTATTTGAGAATTGTAACAAATTTCTGCATTGTATTGCACTGGTATTTGGGCACTGTATGGTATCATTTCCTCAGTACTATACAACATGATTATTTGGGCACTTGTTAAAGCTATTGTTAACAATCAGCCTGGTATTTGCACTCTGACATCTAGTCCACGGCATAAACATTCTAACTCATTGGTCGGCTCTTACTGAATGGAAACCAAAGGTTATAAATAATATATTTTTACTTCCAATTTTATACACAGGTACAGATTCATACAGAATCCGTGAGAAATTGTTGCTGTATTCACCCCTAGAAGCACCTCTCCATACTGACATCTGCTTCCCATACATGGTCCATACACATGGCTTTGTTTGTATGTAAAGGAGTTTTCCCACTAAGCACATTTATTAACTAGCCACAAGATGGGTTATAAAAGTATGATCACTGGGGGTTCCCACTACTGGGATCCGCACCAATCACTAAATCGGGGGTCCTGAACACCCAGTTCATCCTCACTACATGACCGCAGTGAAGAGAAGCTTGAATGGAGTAGAGGACAAACATTCGTGCTGCAGCTCCATTCAAAGTCTATAAGACTGACGGAGACAGCCAAGTACAGAGTGTCAGGGCGCGTGCTCGTTCTCCACTTCATTTAAGCTTTTCCTCACTGTGGCGGGGGGGTATAGTGAAGAAGTACGGGTGAGGGCTTGGAACCCCAATTCTAGTGATCGGTGGAGGTCTCATGTGTCGCACATGTGCACTGCCACTCCATTCAATGTCTATGAGGCTGACAGAGAGAACCGAGTGCAGCGGGGCAGAGTGGACCAGTGGTTGGGCCTCTAGCAATCATACATCTATCACCTATTTCGTGGATAGGCGATAAATGTTCTTAGTGGGTAAACTTCCTTAAGTGCCAAAATATTTTTTTTTCTGCTATTTCGTGAGAGAAGTCCATCTGTTGGAGGCCAAAGCCAATGGTAGGAAAAAAAGAAAATATCTATTTCATTATAATATAATATTTTGTTTAAACAATATAGATTTTATTGTGGAAGAAATACAAAATTATCTTAATAAAGACTTGAATTTTTTGAATTGTTTTTTTTTTTTTTTTTTACAAGAGCATTAAAAGAATAGGTTACCATGCTTCCTCAAACCGGCTGAAGTACAAACAGTGTCCTCCATCTTGCAACACAATAACTGTTGTATATACACACAATGAGCTAACACAATAAAACACACTCATACAACAACATATTATTTCCACATTTCTATACAATAAGAACACAGGTATGGCTTCATTGCATCCTCATGTTGAAGGCTATTTGATCTATAAAACAAGGATGCATACCGTTTAAGGCTTGAAGTATGACACAGGTGTACAGTACTTCCATCTTATTGCTGTATACAGACCACCTCCCTAGTGCAGTGGTATTCAATCTATTTATTTCATCTAGGGTAGCAAGCCCCAGTGGGCTTTTGTTCTGGGACCCAAAAAAATCAATGTTCCATCTTTCTAGACACCTCTCAGTGTAACATTGCCTTTAAAACGTCATCATCATGACATAATTGTTGAGACACAGCAAAACAAATAGCACCCAACCAGAATTTATTTTTCTTACCCCAAAAAGAAAGTTTGTGACTTTCTTTGAGATACCAAGCCGCAGATTGTGTACCTCTGCCTTTAATCACATATCACTATGGACTTTATAATGGATTTATGAAAGTAATAAGTTGTTTAGATACCTTTCCCTATATTATATTTTTAATTACAAAACAAATGCATATCATACAAAAAATACAACCATCAAATTTTCAGTGAAAGCAATGTGAATTATTTCAGTGGAAAAGCAATAAAAGCAATGAAAGAGCTAAAGTAAATAACACAAGTTAATGGAAAACATTATTTAAAAGCGAACTCCACCCAAATAAATTTTTCAGCTCTGGGTAGAATAAAAATGTTTTACTCCATTGTTTGTCCCATTCAATCTGCTTGAAAGAATCATCAATAATGTATAGAAATACCTCTATGAACTTCAGAGACAGAATAGTAGACTGGCACTGTCCCTTATCCAATGCAACATGGAAAATTTTTTTGATTTTACCTTAGCAAAAATGTGACAAATTATAGCACCAAGGTAAAGCTACACCTCACACCCTAACCTCTTCAGTCACACTTTCATGTCTTGGATAGTCTGAGATCAGGACTAGCGAAAGAGTGGAGAAATAAAAAGTTGTTGATAAGGTTTGGGCATGCTGGTTTTTGTGGGATAGACTTATTCTACTCTCATTTTACCTACATACAGAAGTAATTTTGAGTTGTATCAATATTCATAATATAATACTGTAGTCAGTTACTACATAACTCTTTACTGTAGTTGGCTGCATCCTTATAAATATTGGTTTGTCCTACAGTATGGTGCCTTCAAGCTAAGCATAGATAACAAAAAACAACAGCAATGGCAACAGAACAGTGAAATTACACTCCTAAATCAGCACCCTTGAAGTATAGGCACAATATGCTCAAAATTGCTGGAGATGCCTTATGATTCTTTTTGACACCGTCACTAAATCTTGATGTTCATATACCACCTTTTTACATGTCCTTCAAACTCCAAGAACATAGAGAATATTATCCATAACACTAATATTAACCTACCTTGGAGTTTACAGAGCCATGGAGTAACGAAAGATACTGTGGCAACCAGGACCCTGACCCCAAAAGGTATGTGTTTAAATTGTATTCATATGGTTTTATGGGTGTTCTTTAGCTGGTTGGAATATACACCCCCCTCCCCCTGCATTTTTCTATTAAATTGTGTAATAATGTATTTGCAAACAAAACTTGAAGCAAAGAATACAAACAAAGAAGGTACTTGTATTGAAAATCAGAGAAAATGTCTAAAATGATAATAACATTAAAGAGCTATGCAAAAGACCAGCTTAAGCATAAAATCAAAAAAATAAAATAGAAGGTACCTTAGGAAAGCACAGGTATTCGGTTTCTTAGCATAAAAATAATCTACAGATGGCACTGTAAAGTATTTGCTATAATACAAAACATATGAACATCGTAAAAAAAAAAAAAGTTGGATTAATAACACTGGTCTTGTAAGACACTACACAACCCCAGAAGAATGAACTGGAAATACTTGCTGATATGCACCTTATGCAATAATAAGTATCCAAATATGTGAGTAACATTTGGCTTTTAAAATAATTCAGGAGTCCTGAAGGTTAATGGCAAACCACAATTTGTTACAGGTAAATAGGTTTCTAATTCGGATCTGTTACCTTAATTCGAAAGTACGTTTCGTAGTAAAGAATTGGAAGAAATCCCATTCCGTTCGTAGAGTCAATATCCTATCATCAGAACCAAAAGATTTTAGATTCCTACCTGAATTCCCCCAAAAATTTTTGTGCAGTTCTCTGGGTTCCTTTTAGAATGGGGAGTTAAAATATACCCAGCAATTACTCAGAATAGAAGCAGCAATTTTGTGGATCCTGCCAATATTTCTAAAATTACCACCTATATTTATAAGCAGAATTCTTGCCAAAACCACAAAATTACTTCCTAAAAGGTAATTTATATGTAATCATACATTACTCTGTTTACCTTCTGTAAATGAACAATATGCTAATTTGCAAAAGTCAATGCATTTGTATAGTGTTAAAGGGTTTTCTGGGCTTATTCAATTGATGACGTGTCTATAGGATAGACCATCAATGTATAATCGGTGGAGGTCTGATCCCCAGGCTGCAAATAGCTGGAGTGCTCTGTTCCCATCATTATTTATCAAGGCACAGCGACGTCTCTACGAGTATTGTTGTGCCTGGTACTGCCGTTCAGCCCTGTTCTGCTGATTATTGGGGCTAGGACTCTCACTGATCGGTAGAACCTATTCTATAGATAAGTCATCAATTGAAATCCCAAAAAAAATCCAGGAAAAACTTTAAACCTATAGATAGACATCATAACTTGTATGCACCATAGTGTGTGTGAGGTGCCATATTAAAGAGGCTCTGTCACCAGATTTTGCAACCCCTATCTGCTATTGCAGCAGATCGGCGCTGCAATGTAGATTACAGTAACGTTTTTATTTTTAAAAAACGAGCATTTTTGGCCAAGTTATGACCATTTTCGTATTTATGCAAATGAGGCTTGCAAAAGTACAACTGGGCGTGTTGAAAAGTAAAAGTACAACTGGGCGTGTATTATGTGTGTACATCGGGGCGTTTTTACTTCTTTTACTAGCTGGGCGTTGTGTATAGAAGTATCATCCACTTCTCTTCACAACGCCCAGCTTCTGGCAGTGCAGACACAGCCGTGTTCTCCAGAGATCACGCTGTGACGTCACTCACAGGTCCTGCATCGTGTCAGACAAGCGAGGACACATCGGCACCAGAGGCTACAGATGATTCTGCAGCAGCATCGGCGTTTGCAGGTAAGTCGATGTAGCTACTTACCTGCAAATGCTGATGCTGCTGCAGAATCAACTGTAGCCTCTGGTGCCGACACGATGCAGGACCTGTGAGTGACGTCACAGATCTGCACTGCCAGAAGCTGGGCGTTCTGAAGAGAAGTGGATGATACTTCTCATCAGAACGCCCAGCTAGTAAAAGTAGTAAACACGCCCGATGTACGCACATAATACACGCCCAGTTGTACTTTTACTTTTCAACACGCCCAGTTGTACTTTTGCAAGCCTCATTTGCATAAATACGAAAATGGTCATAACTTGGCCAAAAATGCTCGTTTTTTAAAAATAAAAACGTTACTGTAATCTACATTGCAGCGCTGATCTGCTGCAATAGCAGATAGGGGTTGCAAAATCTGGTGACAGAGCCTCTTTAAATAGGGAAGGGTCATGTAGTTTGGAAGTAGAATACTTAATCATTATATATAATCAAGCTTTAGAGTAATTTTTTTTTAGTCCACCCTTTCCCTTTTCGTGGCAGAAGACTATCTGAACGTTACCATAATAAGTTGGTTATAGCCATCCTTCAATATAACCTGAAACTCTATCCATTTTTGTCTTGGTAAATGAAAGCATCAAGTTTGATTTTGTGAAGGGTTCACTAAAATAATTATAAATAAAGCCCACATTGGATCTACTATCTACTATACATTAATAAAATGTTGTAGAATCTTTTTTTAGGTCAGGGTTTCCACATATGTACACACAAACACAGCCACACACTGACTAAACCCTAGTTAACATTTCATGTAGTGGTTTAACAAGTGGTTTGCAAATGGTCATTCATATTTATGTTGTATCCATACAACATCTCTAGCATACTAATACATAGTACTATAATACAAACACTCACTGACTGTACAGCCAGGTCAGTGCAAATCAAAGAACCAGAAATTAAGTTTTGCCATCAGGTTATTAGAACTTATCAATAAGGATCCATGGAATGAAAGTCCTCCAGGTTGTTCCTGTAAAGAGTTGTTAGTGGTATGTATTTCAAACACTGGAAATATTCTCTATTGTTATACAGCACATTGTTGAGCTTTGTTAACAGCCCTTGTATATTATCAAGTCAACATTGGTACTTCATCCATCTGGTCTTTAAGGTTGTCCTCTGCTTGGCAAGCAATGTCTCCAGCTTTGCTGGTGCAGTCATTTAATGCAGAGGACAGTAGTCTCACTGGATATCAGTCTAGTGAACTGAAGCATACAGTTCAGCAGGAGTCAGTCTTAGTATGCTGTGGTTTGATGGATTGCTACTATTATTCACTGGTTGCCTCATTCTTAGTAGATAAAATGCTGTCCCGGACAGGAAGAAGGTCATAGTGGCATGGAATGTGACTGTTCTTTGGAAGGTCATAGAGATCTTGGCTGGCTTTACAGTTGCTGTTAAATCCTCCCTGGGCAAGACTCACAGTGGGCTCTAAGAAAAAGATAAAACAGGACTGTCAATTATTAACATGTGGGAATGCATGTAGGAATTATTATTTATCCCAGGTTTGTCCACATCTCTTCATGAGAACCATTTTTCTAATAGCTTTTTATTTCCATAGCAAATATATTAACACATGTTTTTATACCATTGTAAATATAGTCATTTCCAAGTATGTTACAGCTAAAGAGCGGTTACTTCTTTTCTTAAAATATAATTTATGTATACATGCATATTAAATGTTATTATTTAATTTATGTGTTTGTTTTTTTTAGGTTTGTTAGTAATTTCCAGTACATGAAACAGTATACGGCAGTGTTTTCATCCAGTGGCTATAGAGCCTCATGTTGTTTTTAGGCTCCCTACTTGTGGCTCCCCAGATGTTGACAGCTGCAGATACTATTGTGCACTAGTGTCACCAGTGTGTCATAGCATTACTTATCCGCTTTGGAAAATTCCTTTTTGTTAGTTGATTAAAGGGTGTCCCACTGCTGAGACCCCGGCGATCAGCATTAATGCGTGGTAGAACCAGGCAGTAAGTGTTCAATTTCCCAGCAGCACCACTGCAGGAGAAATGAAGAACTACAAAGTGCCCATGAGAATCAATAGGCTGGTCCTTGTAATGATCAGACATTACTGCACAGACATCATTGCACAGACGAGAGATGCTCTTTGTGGCCATTCTCCATTCTGGCTAATATATGAGGACCTTGAATGGAGGACCCACTTCTATTGACTCAAAATTCCCTAATAAGCTAATTAGTTTTCTAAACTAGATAACTCCATTAAACAATTAATTTGGTCATATCTTTAATAGAATTTCCCCCTTTTAATACCCAGAGTGGCTTACCACCTGTCGTATGTCAAAGTAGCTTACAAGCTAAGATAAAATTGGGGACCTCTGTTTTAGGTGATGATGCCCTTTGGGTTACCCCTTATGTAAATGTGAGTGAGTTTAGTGTTAAACTAAAGAAGAGGACATTGTACACTAGGAAATATGGAACAGAGTACAGGTCTAGCCAGTCAAAAAATACAAGTTGTAATTCAACTCTATAAGGCAAGCAAGCATTAACATTGTTAGCTTATAAACAGTTGTTATTTATTTTTACGAGGGTGGTCCAAAAGAGAAGATCCTTTTTAAGGCCTTTTTCACATGGTGGATTTTGCATGGCGGTTCCACCGCAAAATCCGCCGCGGAATTATTCCTGCCATTGGCAGGAATATTGCTCCTCTTATTGACTTAAATGGGAGATTCATGCGGAAATCTGCCTGTAGATCGAGCTCTACGCTTCTTCTTCCCGCTTGCTGAAAAAATCAGCTAGCTGTAAAAAGAAGCATCTAACTCCCATTACAATTAATGGGAGGCGGAATTTTGCAGCAGAATCCACGGCAGGTTCAGTGGCAAAAATTCTGCAGTGTGAACAGGGCCTTCCTGTTCTACACAATAGTTTTTATTTAAAATGATGGAAGAATCTCACTAACCTAAATAGTATGTAGCTCATAGAAGATAACAATAAGTATAATTCAAAAAGAATAATATAAAACATATCAGAGAATCACACATGCACACTAAGAAGTGTCATCCAAAAGTGCCTTACCATTCTAGGTGGCCTTGAAAATTAATGTGCTGCAATAAAAAGCAACAACAATGTAACTATCTAAAATAATTACTGGCCTTCTATTCCATAAACAAGCCTCTATTGTATTCTGCTGGGAAAGATTGTTGGAAACATTATAATCCGATTATTCCATTAATAACAACATATTTATGAGGCTCCCTTATACATTCTAGTAGGTTCACTACTAAGCAGAATTCAGGTAGGGTTTTTTTTAATTTACATTTTTCCATGTTTTTAACAAGGTGTGTTTTTGGAGCAAAAAGGATGAATTTCTTTTTATAGTGTTCCCTCCAGTGACTTCCATATGAAACGTTAATACTTCGTCCAATATTGGATTATTAATAGCAATCTCAAAAATTAATGGGGACATAACCTATTTAAATTGTAGGGACATTCTATTTTTAGAAATGAAATGTCATTATTCTGCCTGAAAGCATAATAAAAGTATGGAAAGGAAAATAGCAAAAGTATGAATTAAAGGAACACTTACCAACTTCATAGACATTCTTGGTGGCCAGGCTGGTATTACTAATCTCTGCATAGGCAGAGTCTCGGCGTGCTGGTGACTTCATCTCCACGTATCCGCACTCAGTGTGTTTTGGTAGAAGAACTGGTGGATCCTTGATGGTTGCATAAGGGTTTTCACTACTGCTCAATGAACAGCTGCTAATGCTGAATGCAGAACTCTTTAGGAGACCTGGAAAAAACATAAAACCAAAAAGATTCAAATGAGTGCTTGATAAAATAATGTGTCATGCTGTAATAGTATCTTTTCCTTTTAATGGAAGTAAATTGCCCTGGAAATATCAGATACTTGTGTTTCATAAGACTAAAATGTTATTTTAACTTACTGCAACTAAACACATTGCTACATTCCATACATTGTAGGTTTTTCAGGGTAATTCACACGTACAAAGTACGAATATAAGATTTAAAGGAGCTATCCGAAATTCAGGCTTTTTTCTTCAAATATAAAAGCTTTGTACTTGACGGGTGTTGAAGAAGGACCAAGTGATAACAAACTTAATTGGCTCATGATGAAAAATTCTCACTAAAAATTCTTGTCTGAGTGCAGTTAAGCAAAATCCCCCATACACATGATGAGTCTGGTGGCAGAGCTCTATGAAATTGTTTGCAGGGTCCACTGAATGGCTGCCATATCTGTCCCTGTGTATGCAGCACTTGCATAAAGGGAACACAATAGTCATCTGATTTTTTCATAAGAAAAAATGTAAGCCTGTAGTACTAAGGAGTGAAAGAATACCTATCGTTTACATTTTTCACCTACCGGTATATCTGATTGTTGCACTGTCTGTAGCTGTTCAGAATCTCTGCACTCACTTAAAAACCACTAGGACTATGAGGTAAAAAAAAGTCATCAAAGGAACTAACAGAGCAGAGACTGTGTAAAGGGGAGCAGAAGAGAAGGAGCACACGCACTGTACTATCTCCTATCTCACACCTGTAATGGCAGGGGGTAGGGAGACGGACAAGTGAGCCCTAATCTACCCGCCACTCTGTCCCTACCTACTTGCAACGACCCGCCCTAGGCGACGAGGTACAACTGGGTGGCGGTCCCTGCGCTCAGTAAGTGCACGACAAACACGACAAACATACAAAGGAACACAAGCAAGGAAAAGGGGCAGTTGCCCACGGCAACACCGTGAGCAACCAGAGTGGTGAACGAGCCGAGTCAAGCCAGGAGTGTGCGAGGTACAAAACGAAAAGCAGAAGAGTAGTCGGTAAGCCAGGGTCTGTATGGAGCAGGATCAAAAATAGCAGGAGCTGTAGCTGGGCCAGGAAACCACAAGGAAAGAATCACAAGCACCGAGGGACAGGAAGGGCAGGCTTAAATAGACCGAGGGCGGGAGCTAGCTGAGTCTGGCCAGGTTACGATAGGCTCTCCCACTCCTAAGCCTGCCAGCCTGAATGGTGGAAGCAGGAGTCAGTCTCAGGGATGTATTCTCAGGTGCTGACTGATTAGTTCTGGGAGTTAACTCCGAAGCTGTGCCTGGCAGATCCTTTACAGTACCCCCCCTTTTATGAGGGGCCACCGGACCCTTTCTAAGTGGACCTGGCTTACTGGGGAAACGCAGGTGGAACCTCCTGACCAATACCCCAGCGTGAACATCCCGCGCGGGTACCCAAGTCCTCTCCTCGGGCCCGTATCCACTCCAATGGACCAGGTACTTGAGGGAGCCTTGGACCATCTTGCTGTCCACAATCCTGGCCACCTCGAATTCCACCCCCTCAGGGGTGAGGACGGGAACAGGAGGTCTCCTCGAGGGAGCCAAGGACGGGGAGCAGCGTTTGAGGAGGGAGGCATGAAACACGTCGTGTATCCGAAAAGACGGGGGTAACTCCAGCCGGAAGGAGACAGGATTGAGGACCTCAATGACCTTATACGGCCCAATAAACCGGGGAGCAAACTTCTTGGACGGAACCTTGAGACGCAAGTTCCTAGACGACAACCACACCAGATCCCCGACCATAAACGGGGTTAGCAGAACGTTTTTTATCAGCCTGAGTTTTTTGTACGCTCTGGGACACCTCTAGGTTTTTCTGAACCTGGGCCCAGACTGTGCACAGTTCCCGATGAACGACCTCTACCTCGGGATTGTTGGAACTACCAGGTGAAACGGAGGAGAACCGTGGATTAAACCCAAAATTACAAAAAAAAGGAGAGACCCCTGACGAGTTTCTGACCCGGTTATTAAGGGAAAATTCGGCGAGGGGAATGAAAGAGACCCAATCAAATTGACAGTCAGAGACAAAACACCTTAAGTATTGTTCTAGAGATTGATTAGTCCTCTCCATTTGGCCATTGGTTTAAGGATGGAAGGCAGAGGAGAAGGACAGATCAATCCCCAACTTCATACAGAAGGCTCTCCAAAACAATGAAACAAATTGTACCCCTCTGTCCGAAACAATATTGACAGGGACCCCATGGAGACGCAGGATGTGTTTGACAAACAAGGTAGCCAACGTCTTGGCGTTAGGTAGTTTCTTGAGGGGCACAAAGTGGCACATCTTACTGAAGCGGTCCACCACCACCCACACCACCGACTTGCCTTGGGATGGAGGCAAATCGGTGATAAAATCCATGGAGATATGTGTCCAAGGTCTCTGGGGAATGGGCAACGAACGCAGTAAGCCCGCTGGTCGGGACCTGGGAGTCTTGGACCTAGCACAAACCTCACAAGCGGCGACGTAGGCCTTAACGTCTTTAGGCAACCCAGGCCACCAATAATTTCTGGTAATGAGGTATTTGGTACCCAGGATGCCTGGATGGCCAGATAGTGCGGAGTCATGATTTTCCCTAAGTACCCTTAGCCGGAATTGCAGGGGAACAAACAGCTTGTTCTCAGGAAGGTTCCCGGGAGCTGCACCTTGATCAGCAGCAATATCAGAGACTAAATCAGAATCGATCGAGGAAATGATTATACCTGGAGGCAAAATACAAGCAGGATCTTCCTCCGAAGGAGGGCTGGCCATGAAGCTACGCGACAGTGCATCAGCCTTAATATTTTTAGACCCAGCCCTATAGGTAACCAAAAAATTTAATCTGGTAAAAAATAACGCCCATCGAGCTTGTCTCGGGTTTAGCCTCCGGGCAGATTCTAGGAAAACCAGATTCTTGTGGTCGGTAAGGACCGTTACCTGGTGCCTAGCCCCCTCCAGGAAGTGGCGCCACTCTTCAAATGCCCATTTAATGGCTAAGAGTTCGCGGTTGCCAATATCACAGTTACTTTCAGTTGGCGAAAACTTCCTGGAGAAGTAGGCACAGGGGCGGAGATGGGTGAGGGACCTGGTACCCTGGGACAAGACAGCCCCCACTCCCACCTCAGATGCGTCAACTTCCACGATAAATGGCTCCATTTGGTTGGGCTGAACCAGCACCGGGGCCGAGACAAAGCACTTCTTAAGGACCTCAAAAGCCTGGACAGCCTCAGGAGGCCAGTGGAGGAGATCAGCACCTTTGCGAGTGAGGTCCGTAAGGGGCTTAGCGATGACCAAGAAGTTAGCAATAAATCTCCTGTAATAATTAGCGAACCCCAAAAAACACTGTAACGCCTTGAGGGAGGCAGGTTGGACCCATTCCGCCACAGCCTGGACCTTGGCGGGGTCCATGCGGAATTCATGAGGAGTGAGGATTTGACCCAAAAATTGAATCTCCTGTACCCCAAACACACATTTTTCGGTTTTGGCAAACAGTTTGTTTTCCAGAAGGACCTGGAGCACCTTCCTGACATGCTCAATGTGGGAGGACCAGTCCTTGGAAAACACCAGTATGTCATCAAGGTACACTACCAGAAAAATCCCCAGGTAATTTCTCAAAATCTCATTTATGAAATTCTGGAAGACCGCAGGGGCATTACACAACCCAAAGGGCATGACGAGGTATTCGAAATGGCCTTCGGGCGTGTTAAACGCAGTCTTCCACTGATCCCCCTCTTTGATGCGAATAAGGTTATACGCCCCCCGTAGATCCAATTTAGAAAACCATTGGGCCCCCTGAACCTGATTAAAGAGATCAGGAATCAAAGGAAGGGGATACTGGTTCCTTACCGTGACCTTATTCAGGCTACGGTAGTCAATGCATGGCCTAAGACCACCATCCTTCTTCCCCACGAAGAAGAAGCCAGCACCTACCGGAGAAGAAGAGGGACGAATGTAACCCTTGGCCAGGGATTCCTGGATATACACTCTCATGGCTTCACGTTCGGGACAAGAAAGATGAAATATCCTACCCTTAGGAAGCTTAGCTCCTGGTACCAATTCGATAGCACAATCGTATTCTCTATGAGGAGGTAACACTTCGGAGGCCTCCCTAGAGAAAACATCAGCGAAGTCCTGAACAAACTCGGGTAGCGTATTCGCCTCCTTAGGGGGAGAAATAGAATTAACAGAAAAACATGACGTACAACATTCATTACCCCATTTGGTTAGCTCCCCAGTATTCCAGTCAAACGTGGGATTATGCAACTGCAACCAGGGAAGACCTAGAACCAAATCGTACGATAATCCCTGCATCAACAGTACAGAGCATTGCTCCAAATGCATGGAGCCAACAAGGAGTTCAAAAACAGGGGTATGCTGTGTAAAATAACCATTAGCAAGAGGAGTGGAGTCGATACCCACTACCGGGACAGGTTTAGGCAAATCAATCAGAGGCATAGCAAGGGACATAGCAAATTCCACAGACATGATATTAGTAGAGGACCCTGAATCCACGAAGGCACTGCCGGTAGCAGACCTACCACCAAAAGAGACCTGAAAGGGAAGCAAGATCTTAGTACGTTTCCTATTTACGGGAAATACCTGTGCGCCCAAGTGACCTCCCTGATGATCACTTAGACGCAGAAGTTCTCTGGCTGCAATCTTACGCTTAGGACAGTTGTTCACTTGATGCTTGTCGTCCCCACAGTAGAAAGCAGAGACCATTCTTCCTGCGGAATTCTCTACGTTGTTGGGGGGACACGGAGGCCCCGAGTTGCATAGGTATCTCTGAATCTTTCGGGGAGGAACGAAGCAACGGAGCTTCGGGAGGCATCATGGGGGAGTCGGAGGAGAAAACACATAAACGTTCACGTTGTCGTTCCCTGAGACGTCGGTCAAGTCGTACCGCTAAAGCCATAACCTGGTCTAGGGAGTCAGAAGAGGGATAGCTAACTAGCAGGTCTTTCAGGGCGTTCGACAGACCCAACCTAAACTGGCACCTTAAGGCAGGGTCATTCCACCGAGAAGCTACGCACCACTTCCGAAAGTCAGAGCAATACTCCTCAACAGGTCTCTTACCCTGACTTAAGGTCACCAGCTGACTCTCGGCAAAGGCAGTCCTGTCAGTCTCGTCATAAATAAGTCAGAGAGCAGAAAAGAAACAATCAACGGAGGAAAGTTCAGGGGCGTCAGGAGCCAAGGAGAAGGCCCACTCTTGGGGCCCTTCCTGGAGCCGGGACATAATTAAACCCACCCGCTGGCTCTCAGAACCTGAGGAATGAGGCTTTAAACGAAAGTAAAGCCTACAACTCTCCCGAAAGGAGAGAAAAGCCCTCCGGTCCCCTGAGAACCAGTCGGGCAACTTGAGGTGGGGTTCAAGAGGTGCGGTGAGGGGAACTACTAGGGTAGCATCAGGCTGGTTGACCCTCTGAGCCAGGGCCTGGACCTGTAGGGAGAGACCCTGAATTTGCTGAGCCAGGGTCTCACGGGGATCCATAGTGGTGTCAGGGACCAGGGGTAGACTAGGTATGGGCTTGTCAGTGGCGTAACTACCGCGGTAGCAGCAGTAGCGGCTGCTACGGGGCCCGGGGCTTGAGGGGGCCCGTGCCGCCAGCCGACACGCCCTCCCAAATGCCCGGTGGCGCCGCTAGCAGCCGTTATGGCTGCTACAGGGGTAGCACCGCTACTGTGGGGCCCGCGCCACCGAGCCTTACACAGGCACTCTCATGCCTGTAGGTGTCGCTAGCACCGGAGGGGGCCCCGGTGCTAGCGGCAGCCAAATACATGTATTAGCACTGAATGGCCGGGCATGTTCCGTGCCTGACCATCCAGTGCCTTACAATGACACTGATTGGCTAGCGGCGCGATGACATCATCGCGCCGCTTCCATGCTTGGAAGGTGCTGATTGGCGGGGCAAGTCATTCTGCCCCGCCAATCAGCGTCATTGATGGACGCTCATTCAACTCCTGCAGACATGCTCAGAAGAGAGCATGTCTGCATCGCCAGTGAACAGCGTGGGAACTGGAGAATGTGAGTATGTCAACTTTATATATTTTTTTCCTCATAAAAATGTGAATGGCATTATCTATAGTGGGGGGGTCTATCTACAGGGGGGGGGGTCGTCTTTATGTGGGCTATTATATATAGGGGGGTCTATATGTGGGGCAGTAGCTACAGGGGGGTCTATATGTGGGGCAGTAGCTACAGGGGGGTCTATATGTGGGGGTGTGGGCCACTATATACAGGGGGGTCTATATGTGGGCCACTATATACAGGGGGGGTCTATATGTGGGGCACTAGCTACAGGGGAGGTCTGTATGTGGGGATGTGGGCCACTATCTACAGGGGGGTCTATATGTGGGGCAGTATATGTGAGACCCTATACAGGGGTGGGCTATATGTAGAGCACTATCTATAGGGGAGCTATTTTTTAGGGTACTTTCTATAGGGGTGGGCTATGTGTGGGACACTATATACAGGGGTGGGTTACCTGTGGGGCACTAGCAACAGGGTGGCTATATGTAGTGCACAGTCTACAGGGGTGGGCTATATGTGGGACAATATCTACAGAGGTGGGCTATACGTGTAGCACTAACTATAGGGGAAGCTATATGTAGGGCAGCACGGTGGCTCAGTGGTTAGCACTATTGCCTTGCAGCTCTGGAGTCCATATGTGGGCACTATCTACAGGGGCTTCTATGTAGGTCACTATCTACAGGGGACACTATCTACAGGGGGCACGGTGTGTGTGTGTGTGTGTGTGTGTGTGTGTGTGTGTGACAGTTATATTTAGATGTGTTGAGAATTTTAACTTTGTTTACAGGTGCAGAAATGTTTTAAAAGTGAGAAGCTGAAGATATCTGAGCGGAAAACTACAGAAATGGGTCATGGCCGGGAGAAATCCATCATAGATGTCTGAACCGGAGGGAGAAGAAAAGAACTAGAATCTGAGACGTCACCGGTGAGTCACTTAATGTAAATGTTTATTCTGCCTCTAATCAGTATTGTAGTCACTGTATGATCTGCAGCGAGATGATGGTGGTATGATTTTTTTTTTGTCAAACCGCATCTCCCAGCATATCCTTATCATTGTTTCGGCCATGCTGGGAGCTGTAGTTTTACGCCGTACAAACCTATGCGCAGTGGCGTAACTACCGCTATAGCAGCCATAGCGACTTCTACGGGGCCTGCAGCATGAGGGGGCCTGTGCCACACGCCGGCACGGCCCCTCGCATGGCCGCAGGCTCCGCTAGCAGCCGCTATGGCTGCTACAGCGCGACGCCACTGAAGGGGTTGTTCCTACAAAAGACATGCATCCCCTATCCACAGGATAGGGGATACATGTGGGATCGCTGGGACGCCCAGCGATGAGGAGAACGGGGGACCGAGAGTCCCCCCTAAGTTCTCCATGACAAACCTCGGACTTCCGTAGTCTGTCTGCAGCTCCATGGAAATGACTTGCGCACCGGTCGTGCTTGTGCGCATGCGTGACCAGCGCTCCTTTAATTTTTATTGAACTGTGCAGACGCCGGAAGTCCGAGGTTAGTCATGGAGAACTTCGGGGGACTTTCGGTCCCCCGTTCTCCTTATCGCTGCCAGCGATCACACATGTATCCCCTATCCTGTGGATAGGGGATGCATGTCTTTTGTAGGACAAACTATAGGCCATTTTTGTTTTTGGGGGGGTCTGTATGGCGTAATCTACAGAGCGGGCTGTATGGCGTTATCTACAGAGGGGGCTGTATGGCGTTATCTACAGAGGGGGCTGTATGGCGTTATCTACAGGGGGCTGTGTATGGTGCTATCTATAGGGGGCGCTGTGTGGTGGAATCTATAGGGAGGCACTATCTACAAGGGGGGGGGGGTTGTGTGATACCCAGCAGAGGGGGGGGGCCCCAGTCAAAAGTTTGCTATGGGGCCCAGTCTTTCCTAGTTACGCCCCTGGGGCTTGTGTTTATGTAATGGCAGGGGGTAGGGAGACGGACAAGTGAGCCCTAATCTACCCGCCACTCTGTCCCTACCTACTTGCAACGACCCGCCCTAGGCGACGGGGTACAACTGGGCGGCGGTCCCTGCGCTCAGTAAGTGCACGACAAACACGACAAACATACAAAGGAACACAAGCAAGGAAAAGGGGCAGTTGCCCACGGCAACACCGTGAGCAACCAGAGTGGTGAACGAGCCGAGTCAAGCCAGGAGTGTGCGAGGTACAAAACGAAAAGCAGAAGAGTAGTCGGTAAGCCAGGGTCTGTATGGAGCAGGATCAAAAATAGCAGGAGCTGTAGCTGGGCCAGGAAACCACAAGGAAAGAATCACAAGCACCGAGGGACAGGAAGGGCAGGCTTAAATAGACCGAGGGCGGGAGCTAGCTGAGTCTGGCCAGGTTACGATAGGCTCTCCCACTCCTAAGCCTGCCAGCCTGAATGGTGGAAGCAGGAGTCAGTCTCAGGGATGTATTCTCAGGTGCTGACTGATTAGTTCTGGGAGTTAACCCCGAAGCTGTGCCTGGCAGATCCTTTACAACACCAGTGATTTTTAATGTAAAATCTTATTTCTAATAATCCAAACACTCTGGGGCTACTGTGTTTGTGTGAGGAGGAGGAGGCGATCTGCAGATAGGCTGCCATGGAGGAGCAGATTGATAGCAGTATTGAGGTTGGGAGAACATTGGGAGCTCACCCAGGACACTGATCAGCACCGTTTGCTGGTTCACTAGAAGCAGGCACAGAATTGTGGGCTGAGGGGGAAGGGGGTCAGTGCTCCTGAGTGTGGGAGAACATCAAAGCAGCTAGTGCATGCTACCTCAGGAAAAACATGGAGATTGAAACTGCAGAGGGGAAAAAGTTTTGAAAAGTACATCATATATCTGCCATTGTGCTCATAAATTTTATTATTATTATTAGGCGCGCACACACACGCGACAACTTATTCTAAAAATTCACCTGGACTGATAGGTACACAATCAGGGAAATACATTCTCTTTTTGGACCCCGCGGCATAGGGTCCATTCTGCTTAAAGGGGTGATGTGGGGACCGAAAAGTATTAGGCTGGATTCACACAGCGTTTTTTGACGAGATTTTTGACGCGGAAACCGCGCCAAATAACTCAGCAAAAACGGCCCGAAAATGCCTCCCATTAATTTCAATGGGAGGCGGAGGCGTCTTTTTCCCGCGAGCGGTAAAACCGTCTCGCGGGAAAAAGAAGCGACATGCCCTATCTTCGGGCGTTTACGCCTCTGTCCTCCCATTGACTTCAATGGGAGGCAGAGAAAGCGTATTTCGCGGCTTTTTATGCCCGCGGCACTCAATGGCCACGGGCGAAAAACGCAGCGAAAATCGGCATGCAGGGAGAGGAAAATCTGCCTCAAACTTCCAAATGACATTTTGAGGCAGAAATTACGGCTGCAAAAAACTCTGTGTGAACATAGCCTTAGCAGTGTACTTACTGCAGTATGTGAGTACACTGCTAATATACATTCCGGTCCCCCGTCGTGCTGATTCTGAGATTTTCATCGATTTCTATAGCGCTGCTGAGGGCCTGGAAGTCTGGTGGCACAGTCTTCCTTCATGACGGCATGACTCTTCGTAATGTGACCGGCCCCGCTGTGATCTATGTACAAGCAGTAGCAGTAGTACAACTCATCTCAGAATTTTCAAGTCTGACAAGTTAGACTTCAAAAGTATAGCAGCATAAATATACTACGTGAAGCTAGTTTTCCCATTTTGTATACTGCTGACTTGCAGCCCCTTTGTAAGTTAACATTATTTGTAGAATCCTCATTATTACCATGCTCAGTCAGAAATCCTCCTTGCTTCCAGTCTGCTGGCAGGGTTCCTGTGTAATCAATAGTGTGTGATCTCTTTCCAGCATCCAAACTCTTGAGGTTTCCAAATAACTGGCTGCTTTTTGACTGGAAAAAGAAAAAAATGCCAAAACACTATTTTCTTGCAAATCATAACTACATCCATTTATATGTAGGCTCAGGGGCAGCTGTTATCCCAAGCAAAATAATTAATGGATGATAATGGCAATCCATCAGTCAATAGCATCAATAAAGTTATATTTTTCTTGAAATCTACTTAGTGTTATTGCTTTAGCCTGGTCTCGTGACTTAATTAACAAACCAAATAGAAATGTTTAATAATGAAATGGTATTATTGATTTATTGATAGAAGAGCCTTTTTGAGGATAGTCATCTCTACTTCTATTAATATATAAATGGGCAATGATGACAGACGAAGTTATAACGATAGACTTAGGTTTAAAAAAAAATGTGAAACAGAGTTGTGTCGCTGCACAAATGAATACTTAATATTTATGTAGTATATAGATTCTTTACAGAAGGGGTTCTTAACTGGTGGACCACGGTCCGAATCTGAACCGTGGATTCCAGCTGCCTGGATCTCTGCTGTGCAGACAAGGAAAGGAGCATTGATACCTTTAAACTATGCGGCCATGGCAGTTTCTGAACTCGTCTGGCTGGGATGAGAGCCAGTTGCACATTAGGGAGTGGCAAAAAAAGGAGGAACATCCCTCTTCTGCAGCATGTAAGTGCCCTTAAAGAGGCTCTGTCACCAGATTATCAAATCCCTATCTCCTATTGCATGTGATCGGCTCTGCAATGTAGATAACAGTAAAGTTTTTTTTTGTTTTTTTTAAACGATCATTTTTGGCTAAGTTATGAGGAATTTTATATTTATGCAAATGAGCATTTCTAATGGACAACTGGGCGTGTTTTCTCTTATTTCCTACTGGGCGTGTATTGTGTTTTTAGCAACTGGGCGTGTTTACTTCTTTCACTGCACAATCACACTGGGCTGTGGATCATGCTGGGCTGGAACAATGAGAAGTGTATGACGCTGATTGATCACTGATTGGTCAGCTTCATACACTCCTCTGTACAACACCCAGTTGGTAAAAAGTAAAAACACGCCCAGTTGTCCATTGAGAAACTCATTAGCATAAATCTAAACTAGCTCATAACTTGCTCAAAAATGATCGTTTTTCAAAATAAAAACTACTGCTGTTCTCTACATTACAGCGCCGATCAGATTATGTAGGAGACAGGGCACTTATAATCTGGTGACAGAGCCTCTTTAACTACTGCTGCAGCAGAGGAAGGACGTTCCTCCTCTACTATGTGTAATCGATAAAGGTAGGAAGGGAGCCGGGAGGGAGCCAGCAGGAAGGGGAGTTAAATACAGAGAGGAGCACAGGCACAGCAGGAACACATCATTGAGCAGGCAAAGACCGCCTACCGCAGTGTCAGTGACGTGTTCCCATCTTGTCTGTGCCCATCTCTGTCTCTGCGTGCACTTTATTGGCTGTGGGAATTTTAAAGGAAATATTACTAAAAAGAAAAAAAAACATGAGATTACTAGTGTTAGACACATCGGGTTACTAAATTAGTATCTCCATGTGTCTCACATTAACAACCCCATGTGCCTTACATTAGTAACACTCATTGTTAATGGCCATGCGGTTATGCAGCTAGACGGCAGTGGCGCAGCCATTGGCAAGTGAAAGTGCTTTTACCTGCAGTTAATTTGAAAACCACACCAATCTACATGTTGGTGCAGGTTTGGCCACATCACGGGTGCACCTCAGCCACAGTGCGTCCGCAACGTAAGAACCCAGCCTTATGTTACGAGTTTAGTAACCCCATGTGCCTCATATTAGTGTACCAAGACTATATCTTTACTGCTGGTCTTAAGCTGGGACCTTCACCTCATGGTGGATCAAGGTAAGTGGACCTTTGCTAAAAGTAGTTGCGTACCCCTTAGATTCCATATGATATAATCACATACAGTGGAATATGAATTTGTCACGTATTTGGTGGTAGGCACGGGTGAGGCTTTTGCACAAGGACCAAGAGCTTCAAGCTGGGCCCTCACAATTCAGCTGAGAATTTGAAAGCCCTCAAAACTGAAATTGGAGTGCCAGAGGAGATAGATAAGGGGAGAAGGGAGGTGTAGCTATGTAATCATTCAAGACCAAAATAGTATATTATTTGTAATGTTATTGTTACTGTCATGGATGCTTGGTCAATCTAAACAACGGGAATGTAATTATTATTGTGCGCAGTTGACCTAAAAGTACTCCAAGAGCAGATCAATAAGATCATTAGAAGAAATTCTAGAAAATGCAGTCAGGAGATAGTCATCAAGTTAAAGGGCAGAATTTCGGAAACCCCTCCAGTGGTTGTATAACTGCCTGATAACTTTGCATTTATGATGACATTATGACAGTATTCACATGTGTACAATCATTTACAAAAAAAAGTAATCTTCTGCTGAATTGATATATGAACACATGTGATATAGATAAGGTAGAGTAGGATATAAAAGAAGCAATACTTGTGGTGTAACTAGCTAACAATGAAGATCTGTAGTAAAAATGATGTACTATATAATAATCACGTAACTTTACATGTGATGTTTTACCTTAGAAACAATCATTCTGTCCACATTGTTTATATGAGGTCCGGTTGTGCATTGGCTTAATGTGTGATAACTTGGGTTAGAGAAGTACTGGTTGTTAGGATTTCCGCCATTATTGTGTGGGAGAGTATCTGCAGAAAATAAATATTTTTGTAATTAACAGTCAGCATTTCCATTAGTTTCAAACCAAAACCAGTCTTTTCCCCATTAAATGCTATTCATCTTGTAAATAATGTTGTTCATCATCCAAAGTGAATGTCACCTAGGGTACTCACCACCAAACTATACTTACATAAATTTGCCCTAGTTTGTAAATGCATTGATTTCTTTAACTTTAAAGGCTGATACACATGCAGCCAATAGAGAGGCACACAGAGTCTGCGGAGCCATAAACACGCTGTATGCCTCTCCAGATAAAACACAGTATTACGGAGGTATTTCCACGCAGTGGATATGTTGGCTGGTTTCGATGTAACCACACTTGGTGGAGCCATTGGGCAAACCTAATCCATCTTTAGGCTGTAAAGACCAGGCCATGAAGCCACCACAGGCTTCAGTGAGATATTGGAGAATATGCAAAACTGTAGAAAAAGTTTTGCTACTGAACACCGGATATTCATCTGAATCACGGACTGTTAGTAGCATCTGCAATATTTATATATGGTGCTTGGTTGTTCATGTGGACTTTGCAACTGCACCAATCTTGACGGTTCATATATTTGTAGCACTATTATGAAATATCAGCGACAACCATTGTGGCAACCGCTTCATCTCATGAATGGGATATTTCTTAATCGTATGTATATATGAGGATGGCATGCTGGATGCATTAACATATTTTTTACTTTATTGATTTTGCTAAGATCCCTGAATAAGTAGCCTATATTATATTGGACTTTGCAATACTGTCATATATAATGCTTATATTGCATGTGTTATGTGCGTATTTAGGCTGGGTTCATATGTAGCGTAAATACTGTGGATTTTCCGCAATAGATTTAATTGCGGTAAATCCATATTGTATTATAGTAGCAGCAAAGTAGATGGGATTTGAACAAATCTCATCCACAAACTGTGTAGAAAAAAAAACGCAGGAAAAACGTTCATAAATTGTACCGCGGGGCGGTTTTTTAATCCACAGCATGTCAAGTTATGCTGTGGAATTGCTGCTTTTCTGTTGCGGGTTTTCCCCATTGAATTCAATGGGAGGTAAAACCTGCAACACATAGCAGATGTTGCGATTTTTGCGGGCAGAAAAGCTGCGATTCTCATACTTACCTCATACTTACCCCGATCTCTCTGTTTCTGCTTCCAGCCCGACGTTTCATCCCATGTGACTGCTGCAGCCAATCACCGGGTGCAGCGGTCACATGGGACATGGGATAAAACGTCATCCCAGGAGGCTGGGCTGCAGGACGTCTGAGGGATGCGCCGCCATTGCTACGAGTAAGTATGACTTTTTTTTTTTCTACATGCTATTTTCCGCAGCAGACATTCTGGCCCAAAAATCTGCACCACAATTTGGTGCGGTTTTTCACCTGGTATTCCCTGTGGTGTCCAGGGCGGATACGCTGTGTGCTTTTATGCAGCGTATCCACCCTGTGTGAACATAGCCTTATAAATGAGATGTAAATTGACAATGTATTTTATGGGAATCTTCTTCCCAGAACATGCTGATAATTTTTAATTAAAGATGTTTTGTAATAAACAGTAACTTTTATCTCTATTATAATTCCAGTGCTTATTATATACTCAACAGTTATTCTATGTGTTTTTTTTCTACCCTTGTAATATGGTATTCGATGGAACATATGAAGAATCTCACAGAAAAAAAAAGTTGCCTGCCTCTGTATCAGAGGCATATGTAGGTAAAATATGACCACATAGACTACCATGGGCACTGTATTACGGATGTGTTAACATGTGTCATGATGCACATTAGTGATACTGTCTTAATAAATCTTAAAACTGCTTTAATCCCTAGTCAATTCAATAGAGAAATTAATAATAGAGACAAAGAAAGTCTATTTTTTGTACAGTAAAACACAATGAATGAAAGTTTGTACAGTATGCTGTTACCTGCAATGGTATAGTCTGTGCTGAGAACTCGGACAGTGGGGGTGTAGGTTACAGATGGCATCGTTGTCTCTTTGCCCTTCTGTTTATGTCTATAGATGATAAAGAGGGCTAGCAGGAAGAGGACAACCAGGACAAGGATAATGATGCCAGCAATGGCACCAATCTGGTAAGTATCAGCAGGGATTGCAGCACTTGTGCGGGTCAGGCTGTTCAGATTCCCTACAATTATCATTACAGCTAGTAGGGAATAACAGTAAGAAAGAAAAATATATGAGAACACGTAGATGTGAGGGGGTTAACACTGGGAAAGAGAGGCAATAAATTAACTGATCATACAGAAGACAATAAATGGCTATTTCATAATGTGGACGCCTCGCTGTACAGAAAATAGTTACATTTTCTATAATTATGTCTATTGGGAATCTACCATTAATAACGTATTTTATATTTTAATATAATCAAGTAAAATATTACTATTTTTCTATTTCTAAACTAACCAAATTCCAGGATCGTATGGTATTATTCTGTTCGTTCCTAAACCGTAACTTCATTATTCAATATACTTAGGTAGCTGAAATATATTCTGTGGATTACATATGCAAAAATAGTTCAGCTTACATATACTGTCATATATCTGAGACTGTCCAGCCATAGTTTTTACTAAAAGACAAATGCTATATGGCTAATATACTGTATCTCCTAAGACCTCACCACATAACAAAATCCCACCTTGGTCACACCTTGGACCTTTCCAGCCTGGGCTGCAGTAACAGGTTCCAGTAATGTGGTCACATGTGGAATTGTTAACACAGTCGCAAACCTGTCGGCATCCATATCCGTACGAACCTGCCGGGCATTCTAAAAGAAAGCATAACATGTACATCAGTATAAAAATATTGGTTCACATTGATAATGGAAATCAGTCCCAAATGTAATAGTCAACCAAAAGTAATATAGAAGAATACAGTTATTAGCACTTACTCTGTTCACAGTGTTTTCCCATGAATCCTGTGCGACATGTACATTGCCCAGTTATGTGGTCACAGTCCGCACCATTCTGACATTGGCACACTCGGGAACACTCCTTTCCAAAATATCCTAGCGGGCATCCTATAAGCATGATGATAATATCAATATATAGTATTCCCAAACAAATAAGGGTTTAGAACACTGTATAATTACTTAAAGGGGCTTTCCTACTAACAACATTTATCACCTATCATAGGTGATGCATGTTATATCACTAGGGATCTCACTAATGGACGATCACTAGAACTAGTGACCAGCATGTCCATGGTGAGGAGGAGTTTGGGGGTCTAACATGTTCACTGCCACTCCACACAACTGTAAGGGAGATACGGAAATAGTCATGGGTTCTCACTTCGCTGTTTCCGTATCCCCCATAGAGTTTCATGGAACAGAGAAAGCAAAGAAAACAAAATAAAATCTGATTAGCTACTATGGGCAACACAAATGTTTTTCCCTACACTACTTTTCATAGTATTATGAAATGACATGTTAAATTCCTATTGAAAACACATGATAAAATTATCCATTTAGAGAGTCTTCGGGGATAAATTTACATCTTGACCCCTGAGTCCTAAATTTTACATGTGATCCACAAATCCCTTCACCATTCATTATAAGGCTGTATTCACACGAACGTGTATTGCGTCTGTGCGGGCCACGTGGTTTTCACGCGCCACGCACAGACCAATACAAGTCTATGGGGCAGTACAGACAGTCCGTGCTTTTTGCGCAGCGTTTGTCCGCTGCGCAAAAAGCGCGACATGGACAATATCTTGGCGTATTTTGCGCATCACGCACCCATTGAAGTCAACGGGTGCGTGAAAACCACGCAGGTCGCATTGAAGCACTTCCGTGCGAACTGCCTGTTTCGCGCACCAGCTGTCAAAAGGATGAATTTAAACAGAAAAGCATGGCGTGTCATAATGATGGCGGCTGCGCAAAAACCACGCAGCCGCGCATCATATGATGCTGCCTCACGGAGCAGGTAAGTGGCTTTTGCGCAGGCAAAACGCTGCGTGTTTTGCGTGCGCAAAAACGCCACGCACGTCTGAATCAGCCCTTAATAGTGAGATGTACATATACAATATCTGATGCTTTCTAGTATTTGGATTTTCTGTTCATGTTACTTGATAATAAATCTTACTTTGGGTACAGTACAGTCCAGTCCAGCCAGGAGAACATTTGCACTCTCCATCATATGCACTGCAGATGGCCCCATTATGGCAATTACAGGTGTGAATACAGTTGGGACCCCAGTGGCCAGGAGGGCATGCTGAAATAAAGAAGATTTTTCAGGAGTATGGCAAGGAAATAATGTCATTTTCTAGTATATGTTTAATGTTATATTTTAGCTGCCACAATATTTCCCATTGTTCCCTTTTACATCCATCAACGGAGTACAGTTCTCCTGTGAGGATAATCCAGACTAGAAGCTGTGATAAAATAGTCTGAAGTCTACATATGGGGTTAGTGGGATAGCTATGATGCATTTTATTTCCTTAGGCTCCTGCTTGTTAATAGTATTTTTACTATTCCCTAATATATCAGAATAGTTATACCTACCACTGGCACCAGACAGAGCCTTTTATTTAAGTGCATTTTAGTCTAAATAAAGAGAAGCTAGCGGATTCACCCACCAAACGGCCTCCTGATTCTCTTACTGGGAGTTTGGAAAACTTTAGGGGTCTGCCTGATGACAGATGTCCTTTAAATAACTGATTTGTATAAATTCTTCAGGAGCCGTGTTGCATCCACCAGTATTTCTGGAGAACTTACAGACATTGGTTCTAGAAATATAAAATGGTGCTTTCCATAAAAGCTGCAATGGCGAGAAATGACTAAACAATCCTTTCATTTCCATCTTTTCATTAAAATCTATTAATACTGAATAAAATGCATGTTTAACAAATGTGTAATTTATCTTGTTTTCATGTAAGCTCTCAAGCCCTAAGATACTTGGAATGTCTGTGTAACATTTTAGGTCATGTCCTCTTATGTGAAAGCCATGGTTTATATTATTAGAGACTGAAAGATCTCTTCTTTTCCGTATGAATTGGATCATTTTACACCGAGTCCTTTGTCTGCACTTCGCTCCTTTTAGTTCCTGCTATTAACAGGGTGTCATAACTCTTTCAGCTCATGTCGGCTTCCTTCCTAGTGGGCAGAAAGTCTTGCTGCAGAGACTATCAGCATCTTCTGCCTCTTACGTGGCCTCAACAGAAGTTTCAAATATGTAAAATGTAAAGAATTGTCTGAGTCTTTTGTGTCCTAGTTTCCCGTTCCCTGCTAATTGCTCATAATTCATTATCAAATTTGATGGCTGCCTCAGCTGCTTCTACGTTTTTTTTTGGATAACATTAGTTTAATGATGTTTCATCCTGTAACCAAAGCGACATAGGATAAACATGTGTACTGATGAGGTCAACTTTCTTGGAAAAATACAGTTACAGGCATAAATACAACATGGCAGCACATAAAATAAAGTTGCACCATTAAACAAATAAACAAAATAGACTTACGCTGGGAGCAATCGCTGCCAATCCACCCAGGGTAGCATTGGCAAGATCCATCGATTGGGTTACAAGTCCCATTGTTGGTACACGTACAAATGCCAGCACAATTCTTTCCATAGCGGCCACTAGGACAAACTAATGGGGAAAAATAGTACAAGAGTTTAGTTGTTTTAAAGGGAACCTGTCATCAGCATTTCACCTATTGAATTTTACTTAACCCTCACTGGCCACTGCTATCAAAAGTTCATTGCTGTTATCCCCGCTCCTAAACTCCTCCTCCGACTGTAAATAACGGTCTGCAAACATTTTGCGCCTCTTATCATAATAATCCGGTGTCCCTTTGTGCACACACCAGAAGTGGACATCAATGCACAAGCGTGGGATTTTGTGTGCTGGGGGAAGGCGAGGAGCTGTCAATCAAATGTAAGGAGGCGGGTAAACTCGGACAGACTTGAGGAATGAAGATTTGACTCGTTCCAAACGAAGATTTGACTCTTTTATGCTCATTAGCATACAGTGTGGGAACACTAAAAAACAGAATACTAAAGCTACAGAGCCGACTAAGAAGACAATTATAGGTTATATAGAAATTATTTTTCACCCACTACCACCAGGTATTGCTGGTTAATAGGTGAAATGCTGGTGACACGTTCCCTTTAAAGAAAACTTCGGACACTTAGACATTATCTATCCTGCTGGCTGCCTTCTTTATCATTTCAATACTACACTATGCTAAATAAAAGACACAACCATAAAAAATGAAAAGCACTTACCTTCAGTGCACAGTGAACCCATGAATCCGGCTAAGCAGTCACACATTCCTGTCACATGGTGGCAGGGACCATTGCTGTGAACGCACTGCGGGCAAGCTTGGCTACAACGGTGTCCAAAGAACCCTGGGGAACAAACTGGAGGCACATAAAGCATGAAGCACGTGTATAAGTAACAATGTAAATCATTTGTTATTCAAGTGTAAAACTGGCAGCAGCATGTACACACATTATAAGCATACACACATATATGTCAGATTATACTTACTCCTTTGACATGTGGTCCCTCTGTAGCCTGGAGCACATTCACAGATCCCCTCATCGGGAGAGCAGGAGGCTCCATTCATACAATTACAAGACTTTGAGCAATTTGGTCCCCAGTGTCCTCCAGGACAGACACTGTCACAGTGCATACCTGGTAAGAAGTACAAACAAGGGGATATAAGGATATAATCCAAGAATACACCTGTCATGGTGTTAAGGTGTTACTAATCATATTGATGTGTGCATCTTCTTGGTTCCTATTACTTTCCAAAGTAACTGCTTGAGGGGGCCCAAATACCCCTTTGGCTCACTACTTCATTACGTCACCATTGTAAATGGCACATGATGCTTGGTGATTTTTCATCAAGGTCAGGAACTTGAAGCTATGACCCTGATCATATAACATGATTTGGAAGAACAGAAATGATCATTTAAAGGGGTTTTCCTTTAAACATAAATCATGTTAAATTAACGGGTCTAGCTATTTGATTAATTCAGCACTTTCTAGGAAATCTCAACCATTCTTTAGATACAGTATGCTCTTGCCTAGTCTCCATTGCCGTGAAATTGTTATTGCATCGTTGCTAATGGATCTGTTTTGTTTTGTGTCTCCCTTTCAGCTGGCTCCATAGACTACAATGTGCTTTGTAAACATCTATGTGCTACATAAACATTCATAGGGGAAGCCGAAAATGTGCAGTAAAGGCTGCTGTCAGTATGAGTACCAGTCGAGAATGTGCGCTGACATTCCCCATTGAAGTACATGAGATCCCTTTAGTAAAGTGATCTTATGTGCTTGTTTATGTAAAAAACATGTTGGCGAGAAACAGACTTCCAAATGAATTGCCCTACATTACCATCCATATTGGCAGATATGTTATAATGCGCTTTTTGCCGTTCTGTCTTCTCTTATTGTTTACCTAATATTTGTAACAGATGTTTGGTGGGGACATTAATTAGGCTTCGTTCCCATCTGCGTCAGAGGCTCCGTTAGGATCCTCCAATGCAGATCCAGTTAAAAAATCTGGATAAAGTAGTGCAGCTTTGGTAACGTCGCATGCCGATGCAACGGATCCAGCGCATTTGGTATTTTCGTTGTTCGGCTCCAATGAAGAAGCAGAGCAATGGAAACACTGAACGCAGATGTGAATGAAACCTTAGTGGGGAAAACCCCTTAAGGCCAGAATCAGACACGTAGTTTTGATGCAGTTTTTGTAGCAGTTTTTAGCTCGGTTTTTTGAGCCAGAGTCAGAAGTGGATCCATAAGAAAGGAAATCTTCTTTTTTTTGTATACACTTCTGTTTTTAACAAAAAAACTGAGCCAAAAACTGCCACAAAAACTGCATCAAAACTTTGTGTGTGATCCTGGCCTTAATGCAGAAGTGATGAATTATCAATAATAAACAATAATAGAAAACTGAACTTTGAATTTTTTTTAACATTGACTCATAAACTTACATTAAATACTGCAGACAAATAAAACTCTATTATACACAGATTATATTATGTCCAACTTTAATGACCGAGAAATTGAAACAAAGTTTTCACGAAAGATTGAATTTTATGTCTAGGACATAACCACGGGGTTAATTTCTAATAAGCCCTGAGCAGATTACTATTAATCCTATAACAAATGATAGAGGCCACAAAGGAAATCACGTCATTTGAGCGCCACAGAATGCTCCACTGAGAAGCTCATTCATAGTCCCTTGTTTTGTTAAACTTTTTTTTCCCTTGTGTTATAAAACTGCACAGAAGAAAATCCTTGACCGAGCTACTAATCTCTGCCCAAGAACAAACCTATAACAAGAACTCCTATTTATGCCTCAGACCTGCTTTAATGGACGCTCCATTTTAGTCCTAAGGAGGAGCAAGAAGAAAATGTATTTTTTTTAGGAGTAAGATATCCCCTAGTGAATGCTCTGCGTGCAGATTACATGCCAGCGAGCGTCTCAAATCGAATTGTGTCTGCTCCGCCTTAACAATAAAAGCTGCCTGACAAGAGAGAAGATGATTTGTGCCTTTGTATAAAAAGAAAGTTGACAAATATTCACCTTCTATAAGTTACGAAAACTTGGCAAACTTACAAAGTGTGTGAAGCCTCCGGTATCACGCATACAAAATGACCCATACAGTGTGAAGGAGAGGGAATGCTTTGGATGTTATCTACAATAAGTTGCTTCTAAAGCAAAACTGGTTTTCTGACAGATTTTTGGTCTGTTTTGATGTCGATAAGGAGATTTGTGAAGGAATTTATTTTTTTGCCAGAGCTCTGGACAAAGAGGTCTTTGATGGTCTGCAGAAGTTGCTAGGCAATTACTGAAGGCTCATGATAAAACTTCACCCAGTTGCTCAGAAGTGCTCGTGTCTTTATGCTTGCTGCACTATTGTAACTGTCTTGTGTAATCAACATTCCCTCTCCAGCCGCAGCGCTAATAAACCTTGTACCCAACAGACCGTAAAGTAAACCCTCTGCCCAAGAAAGGAAATATTCCCATCTACAACTGTATTTTATTGTCATTCATCTCTTTTTTCCTGGCAGGCCAGTAGTGCGGGTTTTTGGATGCGACACCAACTAACACAATAAAGCCACAAGCTGCCCACAGGTTATTTTATTTGGTATTAAAGCTACACAAAACCAATGCTCCCTTTTTCAAATATACAAAGTTTAAGAGGATGTATGAGAATAGAAAAACATGGCTGCTTTCTTTCAGAAACAGTGCCACTCTTGTCCATAGGCTGTGTGCGGTATTGCAGCTCAGCCACACTCAAGTAAATGGGGTTGGGCGGTAATACCACATTTTATGGACAAGAGTGGCGCTGTTTGTAGAAGAAAGCAGCCATGTTTTTTTTAATCTCATACATAACCCCTTTTAATAAATTTCTTGAACAAAAACCTTACAAAGTCAGTTATTTAATAACAACACATAAGCTTGTTTATAAGATGTAACTTCCAGAACGAAAAAAGCAAAAAAGGAAACAATGGCCAACAATCATCACATACGTATAAGTATTGAATGTACACTATTGCACTAACGCTTTTTGAATCAACTAAAAACTGGCCCTGACCATGGAGAGCGGCCACACTATTCAGCAAGGCTGCCCATAGGCATGGGTCTTTTGTTCTTAATGGGAAATGGGAAATCAAGCCTAATGCATAGTAGGAAATCCAAAAATTGAAAAAACAAAAGACCATAGTAAGGGGTGGGCATAAATATATCCATTATTATTTACATATTGCCGGTATGGCAAAAAAAAAATACCCTGTTCCCACTGCCAGCTAGTAGTATTGACAATATAACACACGGTGTATATACATGCTATACAAAGATGCGGCTGCAGTCCGCAACATAACTTGATTAATAGTGCTTTGTAGCACATCATAATTAAGCAAAAGATCACTGCCCCTCCAACATGTTTTGCCGTAAACAGGCATCCTCAGGAATTACAGAGCTAATGTCGTCGGAAAACCCACACTCTATTTATAACCTTGTATGACATCACTGGGGCCTCCACCTGAATACAACCAATGGGAAAACAGCAGAGGAGAAATACCCTTTCAAATTCTAAGTGCATTGACATGTACACTAGGTAGATTATGGCACTTTGCCATTTTGGCTGCTGATAGTATGCAGAGTTGCAGAGCTCTTCTGAGTAATAGCACATTATCCCAGGTTCTTAGTGGTTGAGCATGATGTCCATCATATGTATTGGTCGGTATGCCTCCTCTGTTTTTTCCAAAATGGTTGTATTTGGTGGAGGCCCCCATGATGTCATACAAGGTTATAAATAGGCTAAGTGACGGTTTTTGGACGCCGTTAGCCCCGTAATCCCTAAGGACAGCGGTTCACAGAAAAATCTGTCATCGGGCAGTGGTCTTTTGTAATAATTACAAAGTGATGTCCCTACAAAGCAATTTTAATCTAGTTACATCTCTTTGTATAGAAAGTATATACACCATGTGTTATACTGTCAATACTACTGCTACACAGCAGAGACATATTTTACGGTATTCCTTGACTGTAAGGGCATGGCCAGACGTGGCGTGTTTCTGCCGCCACTGTCCGCCTCAATGCCGCACATAATCTGCGTTGCAGATTCTGTTGCGGCTCCGCCTAAAATGGGCATTAAATTGATGCAGACTAGCCGTTGCGTATTCAGGTGAAAGTACTTCCCTTCTCTCTATCAGTGCAGGATAGAGAGAAGGGACAGCCCTTTCCCTAGTAAAAGTAAAAGAAATTCTTACTTACCCGGCCGTTGTCTTGGTGACGCGTCCCTCTCTTGACATCCAGCCCGACCTCCCTGGATGACGCGGCAGTCCATGTGACCGCTGCAGCCTGTGATTGGCTGCAGCCGTCACTTGGACTGACACGTCATCCCGGGAGGCCGGACTGGAGGAAGAAGTAGGGAGTTCTCGGTAAGTAGGAACTTCTATTTTTTTTTACAGGTTGATGTATATTGTGATCGGAAGTCACTGTCCAGGGTGCTGAAACAGTTACTGCCGATCGTTTAACTCTTTCAGCACCCTGGACAGTGACTATGTACTGACGTCGCCTAGCAACGCTCCCGTAATTACGGGTGCACACACGTAGTCACCCGTAATTACGGGAGCCCCATTGACTTCCTCAGTCTGGCTGTAGACCTAGAGATACATAGGTCCAGCCAGAATGAAGAACTATCATGTTCGTAAAACCAATACGCTACGCAGCACACATAACATCTGCGGACTTCATTGCAGAATTTTGACTCTCCATTGAAGTCAATGGAGAAATTCCGCAATGAGTCCGCAACAAGTCCGCGACACGTCCGCAACAGCCAGGGTATGCTGCAGACACCAAATTCTGCACCGCAGCCTATGCTCCACAGCTAAAAAGCTGTGGAAAGCAATGTAGAAACGTGTACTGCTGCGGATTTCCGCAGCGGACTGTCCGCTGCGGAATTCCAGAGCAATTCCGCCACGTCTGGTCATGCCCAAACAGTGCATGTTTTAAAATAAAATAAACTACAAAAAGTTATTTTTATCCCCAAATAAATGCATTTCAATAAAAAAAAAGACCCCAAAGGTGTCCATAGCCTTTAATTGACATTGATCTATAGTAACAGATCCAATCTTGAAAATGTTAATATGTAAATGAAGACCAAGCTCTGAGCTAGCCAGACATGCGTACGACTTGAGACCACTAATATGGTCTGAGCACCATATGAATGACTATGTCAATCTGGAGTAATGGGGGTGGTTGGAATGCATAGGTCCAGTCAATCTAGGCCTTTGATCAATCAACATGACTAACTTTGACCCAGTTAATTCTATGCACCTACATATATTCATTATTGCCCATATGATTCAAAAGAACTAATGAAATGCATTCAATATATAGAGAAATGAAGCTGTTGTCTCCACAAGACTAAGGTTATGCGATGACGGTACTTGTAAAATTGTGAGTTGTGTTGCTTGCTTCATTGAAAAGACTTGAGTCTTAGGGTATGTGCACATGACCATTTTTCAGGCATAATGGAGGCGTTTTACGACTCGAATTACGCCTGAAAAGACGGCTCCAATACATCTGCAAACATCTGCCCATTGTATGCAATGGGTCTTACGATATTCTGTGCAGACGGGCTGTCATTTTACGCGTCACTGTCAAAAGACGGCGCGTAAAATTACGGCCGCGTCAAAGAAGTGCAGGACACTTCTTGGGACGTAATTGGAGCCGTTTTTCATTGACTCCAATGAAGAACAGCTCCAATTACATCCGTAAAAGGCGCAGCGAAAAACAAGAGTACGTGCAATTGCGTCTGAAATTCAGGAGCTGTTTTCTCCTGAAAAGAGATCCGTAATTTCAGACGTATTTGCCGTTGTCGGGTACATATACCCTTACTGTAAGTGAGATGATTGTGGCCACAATGCTCATAAACGGTTACATGTTCATGTATTATGTATGATCATCACATGTTAAAATGACAGGGTTTTTCAAGTGGGAACACTGGGAGTCCATTATTCAATAACATTTCATGTTAGATGCTTGCTATTGTCACAAGCTTCCACAGATCATTTGAAATTGGGAACTGTTCAATGTACTAAATCTTTCCATAGAGCAGCAAGAGCTGGTAACAGTTTTATGCGGCTACAAACATGTAATCTTACCTGCCCAGCCTACTAAGCAGCGACAGTACCCAGTGGCTGGGTGGCAACCATCAGCATGACTACAGTCACAGCGTTCAGTGCAATTCATTCCATAGGCGCCATCCTTTAAAAAAAAAAAGAGACAACAATATATAAAATATATTACTGTAGCAGAAATGTTACATTAATTGGGCAGGTGTACTACTGTGTCTGAGTCTAGCAAGTGTCAGAAAATTCACCAAATTTTGGAGCAAATTGGCGCAGTTTGGTGTAACTTTAATATTTGCACCTCACTAGATACTTTTAACCCCTTAACGACCAGCCTATTTTAGACCTTAATGACGAAGCCATTTTTTACGTTTTTCCATCGTCGCATTCCAAGAGCTATAACTTTTTTATTTTTGCGTCGACATAGCTGTATAAGGTCTTGTTTTTCGTGGGACAAGTTGTATTTTTTAATAGCACCATTTTGAAGTACATATTATTTATTGATTAACTTTTATTAACTTTTTTGGGGGGGGGAATATAAAAAAATCGGAAATTTCACCACTCTTTTTCGCATCCTAAATCTACGCCGTTTACCGTGTGATATAAATAACACAATTACTTTATTCAGCGGGTTGTTACGATTGCAACAATATCAAATTTGTATAGATTTTGTATGTTTTACTACTTTTACACAGTAAAAACGCTTTTTCTTCAAAATTATTTGTTTTTGTGTCTCCATATTTGAAGAGCCATAACTTTTTTATTGTTCCGCTGATGCAGTTGTATGAGGGCTTTTTTTTTTTTTGCGGGAAGACTTGTAGTTTTTATTGGTACCATTTTGGAGTAGATGCGACTTTTTGATCACTTTTTATCACATTTTCTTAAAGTCAGGATTCACAGAAAACAGCAATTTTTCCATAGTTTTTTATTTTATTTTTTTACAGCGTTCACCGTGCGGGTTAAGTAATGTAATAGCTTTATAGTCGGAGTCGTTATGGACACGGCTATACCAAATGTGTGTAACTTTTTTACTTTATTTTGGTTTTATAATAGTAAAGCAGTTTGTAAGGGGAAAAAGTGGGTTTTTCATATTTTTTCACATTTTCTTTTCATTTTTTTACTTTTTTACTAGTCCCACTAGGGGACTTTAATATGCGATCATACGATCGCTATTGTAATACACTGCAATACTTTTGTATTGCAGTGTATAACTGCCTGTCCGTTTAACACAGATCTGCCTGGTCATGCCTCCGGATGAACTAGCAGGCATTCATCACAGGCAGTCCTGGGGGCCTTTATTAGGCCCTCGGCTGCCATCGGAGACACAGACACTCGGCGATCTTATCGCCGGGTGTCAGTGGGATGAGAGGGAGCTATTGTGCACCGCATCTGAAGGGTTAAACGGATGAGATCGATACTAATATCGATCTCACCCGGTCGAGCAGGCAGCTCTGGCAGCTGAGAGCAGGGAGATTTGACAGCTCCCTGCTCTGTTTACTTTATTCTGATGCAGCGCTGTAAAAAGGCTTATGCATCAGAATAAAGCCCGTTAGTGGCCGCCGTGAAAAGGCGTATTGGTGGTCAATAACGGATTAAAATGTGTTCTGGAAAGGGGCACAGAAATGGGTCGTGATTTAATGTAACTTGCATGGCTTAAAATATGCTGATGTGCACCAAAATACTGGCACAAAATTCTCGCACAAAAAAGCCAAATCAAAAGTGGTATAAGGAAGAATAAAGTGTCTAACAGGTCATGCAAGATCCGCCAAAATGATCATGCAGCATGCACCACTGTGATATATTTGGGGCATTTTGTGCCTGCCTGGCCTAAGTTTATACTGTCTAACTATTAGACAGCATTAGTAAGTGTGGGCCGATGTCGTTCAACCTAACAACACAATATTAATAAGACCAATGAGGGCTTTAGAATATTACAACTCTTCTGTTTCTTTGCCTTCTTGTAATGTTGATGATCCACACAAGATATAGTGAATACTCTCTGACAATATTTTGGCAGTTCAGATTTTAAGACACTTCTGAACTCAAATCTCTGAGGAACGTGTCAATTGGAGACTTAATTATTGTGAAGGGTATAAATACATATCCATTATTGTCACTGCTAAGTGCTTTACTCTATTTGAGTCTCAGGATTAGTGATTACCATTTACAGGACTTATTCTGCATATGATTACAAATTTCCATCTATTTGTATTCAGCCATTTAGAGAAAACATATATTTTGGTTATATTTTAAAAATGATTATAAAAAAAAACAACAGATTCTACATTTTACCTGGCATGGAAGTTCACACTTCACTCCCCTCCAGCCAGGTGGACAGGTGCATGTTCCAGTCAATGCGTTACAGGCCCCTCCGTTCTGACACTGGCAGGTAAAATTACACCCCAGACCCCAAGATCCTCGGGGGCAGTTAATAGAACAGTCCACGCCATACCAACCTGACAAAAAAAGAGAATATGTGTCTAAAAAGTATTAACATTAATACAAAATTGCAATATTTCTAAATATACTCATACCAGGAATCATACAGAATGTCTTGGCAGGTTTGTTTGTAAGACCCTCACCCCAGACAACAATGATAATAAGATTATATAGTTTGTATGTGCTTCCCATGCTTGTATGACCTTCGTTTAGGTACTCCTATTTGAGCCTACATTCTAAAAACACCCTCCAGAATCCAGTCTTTCTTTGAATTTCCTGTAGTATATGGTTGTGCGTGAGATAATGCAGTTATAATGTGAGCCCCCCAATGAGGACAGGTATCAATGTGATTGTTTGCATTCTGTGTATAGTACTGCGGAATATATTGGCAATATGTAAGGCCCCATGCACCCGACCGTAGTTTTCATCCGTAATTACAGATCCATAATTACGGATAAAATTGCGGACCCATTGATTTCTATGGGTCACGGACACCTTTCCGTATATTTACGGATGTGTGTCCATGTCGTAGAAATGATCCACAAATTATATAACATGTCCTATTCTTCTTCGTAATTAAGGCATGGACTTCCCATAGAAGTCTATGGGCGCTTCCGTAATTGCGGACGGCTACAGATGTGCATCTGTAGCCGTCCGCAATTGCAGAAGCGTTGCAATGCGACACCAGGGGATTACCCAAGATTCCTCCCTGTTTTTTTGCAGATACGTAAATACGGATGAACTAAAGATACACTACGGACCGTATTTGCGGACAGCATGCCGTATATGCGGATGAGTTGCGGATGACTTGCGGATGACTACAGATCCATATTTGCGGCAGTGAAAACCATTGTGGTCGTGTGCATGAAGCCATAGGCCCCATGCACGCGAACGTGCTTTTGCGGCTGCAATTTCCCTGAAAATCCACGGGAGAATTGTGGCCCCATTCATTCCTATGGGACAATGCACACGACCGTGGTTTCTACGGTCCGCGCATGGCACAGGAGCCCAGACCGCAGAAAGAACGGGCATGTCTTATTACGGCCGTGTTCTGCGGTCCAAGCTCATAGGAAAAAAATGGACGCGGCCATGTGCACGACCCGCGATTTGCGGGGGGCTTGCGGGTGACACTCTGCCCCCGGCCGACCCGAAAATCACAACCGTGCACATGGCTATGGTCGTGTGCATGAGGCCTAAGTAATAATAAAAAAATTAAGCTTCAGGATCAATAACAAGTAAAGCTGTCTACACACATGAAATAAAAGATTGAACCGGACAATTTCAGTGGGATTGGCCGACAATCCCATGTGAATAACGGCCTCCCAACTGGATTTCAACATGCCCAATCCTTTGTTCCCGTAAGAGATAAGCCACTGTCAGAGGTTTTGCAAGTGTAATTCTACGTTTTCAGTTTTTTTTTCAGGTTGTCAAGAAGAGATCTATTAGGCTTAATGATTTAACATTTTGAAATTGAGTGACCTTTAATTATTTTACAAAATGTTACATAATCATACCTGCTTTACATGTGCAAGAACCGTCTACTGGGGAGCACACGGCATTATTCCTACACATACAAACAGAGGAGCAGTTACTGCCATATGTGCCGGCTGGACAAGCTATTGAGCAATCCATGACCTAAAAAAAGCAACATTTTATGAGATCATTAACAGCATAATTTCATGACACACAGGGAGCAGTTAAGAGACTATTAACACAAACACATACATAAAAACACTTAAAGGCTAATTTGCTTGTATTCTTTGTACAATTTTCTTTTATACAATGGCGAAAAGACATATAGCATTAACAGTTAGACATGGTGGCCTTAATGTTAATCATGTTATCACTAAGTTAATGTTGTAGGAGCTGGAAGATCCTTTATTGTGGGCGCTAAGTCACCATGCAGAGTGTAACTCCATCCAAACCTCCATTCAAACCACAAAAGTTGATTTACAACATGCTGCAAAGTGTTGTTCTACCTTTTAGCAGAAGCACTGAGCCATCTACTTAGAAACATAGAAAGGTTGAATATAAGTCCATAAATTTCAACCTATAATCCTACAGTGTTGATCTAAAGGAAGGCAAACACCCATATGAGGCACTTGCCAATGCCTCATTGTATCATTTTCAACCTTGGTCAGGCAATTTCCTATTTTTTTACAGTACGTGTGATGGTGTTGCTTTGAAATGCACTTTTTTGCATATTAAAAAGCAAAATGCACAAAATTGTCCCAACTATTTTTCCTAGTAATCAATTTATGGCTAATTCAATCCAAACTCACTGTCGGACTGTTAAAGGGAATGTATTTCCTATATTTTTCTTACTAATTAAAACTAGATAGGTGATATTTTTTATTTTCTAATCTGTTTTCATTTTTTGATTCTAGAATTTTTTATTCTATTTTCTGTATATGATTATTGGGGCAACCATCTTGCCTGAGCTGCTAACAGCATTTAGAGATATGCTTTACAGCAGCCATATGGACCATACATAGAAAACAATAGCCTGGTGATGACCCATTGACTTCTACTGTAGATGGTTCTAGACATGTTCTGTAACCTGTGGAGAGGTCATTTTGAAAAAAGGGATAGGAGGGGAGCTGTGTCCATCACCTATTGTCAATGGTGGATCCTTTGTTATCGATAGAATAGGCGTTACTTTTCATTGTGATCCTGCATGTGATGATGATGCGGAGACTGCTGAGAAGCGATCTCTACAGAACAGGAAGTGCCAGTCTATTGTGAGGCTCAGTGGCCAGAGTGAAAACTGCAAGATTTTACGATTATTTTTTTAATATAGATAATGACAAAAAAAAATCAACAAAAATTCGAAATAAATATTTTTAACATAAAAACTTGACTTAAAGAGGCTCTGTCACCAAATTTTGCAACCCCTATCTGCTATTGCAGCAGATAGGCGCTGCAATGTAGATTACAGTAACGTTTTTATTTTAAAAAAACGAGTATTTTTATGACTACTTTTGTATTTATGCAAATGAGGCTTGCAAAAGTACAACTGGGCGTGTTGAAAAGTAAAAGTACAACTGGGCGTGTATTATGTGCGTACATCGGGCGTTTTTACTTCTTTTACTAGCTGGGCGTTCTGACGAGAAGTATCAGCCACTTCTCTTCAGAACGCCCAGCTTCTGGCAGATCACGCTGTGACGTCACTTCCCCAGGTCCTGCATCGTGTCAGACGAGCGAGGACACATCGGCACCAGAGGCTACAGATGATTCTGCAGCAGCATCGGCGTTTGCAGGTAAATCGATGTAGCTACTTACCTGCAAACGCCGATGCTGCTGCAGAATCAACTGTAGCCTCTGGTGCCGATGTGTCCTCGCTCGTCCGACACGATGCAGGACCTGTGAGTGACAATACAGCGTGATCTCTCGAGAACACGCTGTGTGCCTGTGCACTGCCAGAAGCTGGGCGTTCTGAAGAGAAGTGGATGATACTTCTCGTCAGAACGCCCAGCTAGTAAAAGAAGTAAACACGCCCCGATGTAACGCACATAATACACGCCCAGTTGTACTTTTACTTTTCAACACGCCCAGTTGTACTTTTACAAGCCTCATTTGCATAAATACAAAAATGGTCATAACTTGGCCAAAAATGCTCGTTTTTTAAAAATAAAAACGTTACTGTAATCTACATTGCAGCGCCTATCTGCTGCAATAGCAGATAGGGGTTGCAAAATCTGGTGACAGAGCCTCTTTAAACAATAGGTCATTTTCTGATGCCACATTCCCTTTCAGCAATCACTTTCATACTGAAATGCTATCCTGTAAGCATAGTTGCACATAAAGATATTAGGTGTGCACCTTGAAAGATGCCCGGTGGCTAACTCACTTGTTCCATTTATAATTTATATGTTATTCGGGTCAACACAGCTGTTTATCTACAAGTCCATGCAAGTCCTGACAGGGAGGAGGTAAGAAAGAATGCTGTGACATTAACAACCATTTGTGAAGCCAAGGCTGTCATCTTCATTACCAGTAAACTCCATGACAGATACACACCTAGTGACTACTAATCCGTACTTGAGTCAAAAATATACATGAACATATCCACCGGAACTATGTGGAATTCTTTCTAGCTTATACCAAGCAAACTAAAAACTGCAATCAAAGTGAAGCTTAAAGCACTCATGACATGCATATTAGCAATGAAGTTCATAAAATTATTACCTGGTGACATAGAAATTTAAACTGATGTATGGAGACTCCTATTAGTCAGGCAGCCCAATGAGAATAAGCGTGAAACCTGAAATTGGTTTACTCTGCCAAGGGGTCTGCTTCTATGGACCAGTAGTGTAGTGTGTGTTAAAAAAGTGCGGACAAAGCTGCGGCAATTCATAGTATAAAGCGGTGACAGCCCGTGCAAATACAGTTCCATTCCAAAAAACAAGTGCCAATCAGGATTTCCAGATGATTAAATGCCAGATGAAAATAATTTTATTGCAGTTAGAAAAAGTAAATTGTGTTGGTAAAACATCCATTTCTATTGGAGCTGCACCTTGTACTATTGGTCAGTTATATAGCATCTTTTCAATGTCATACACATAAGTAACACCCTATAGTCATTAACAGAATTCAGACTTCAATCTCTTATAACATACAAGCTTAAAATCTGATTTACCGTAAAACCCGGAGCACAGATGCATTTCCCAGTCACGCTATCACAGTCTGCCCCATTTTGGCAGCTGCAGATCTGCTGACAGGATTCGCCATAGAAGCCGGGAGAACAAGTCTCATTGCAGTAGAGTCCAGACCAGCCAGGCTTACAGGAACATTCTCCAGACATAGGATGACAGCTGAGAGGACAGGATGAAAGAGACAAGTCAACAAATGATTCTGAGGCTGAATATGACACCAAGCAGAGAATTTCTACCAGTTTTACCAACTTTGTTTTAGGACAAAAGTGTTGTACTTAAACATTTCTGATGATGACAAGGAATCTTTATCTTTACTTCATTCTGTCTTAATTTTACAGGAAAATTTGCTTTATAATTTAAAAAAATATAGTACAACACAAAATGAAATGATTAAAAAGTTGTTAGATTTCATTTGTAAATGTTCCCTTATAAATTCAATCACGATTTTACTAATAAATATTCCATATATTTATTATTTTCTTTCCACAATTTTTATATTGTTTTGGTCCCTTGATAAGCTCATGGTCTGACCATTTACTAATCCATAGTACAGAGAAAATCAAATGTGGCCTGTTTCGGGCTATCTCAAACATTGCCTGCCTATTTTTGGGGTTTTTCATCTCCGCATTCTGAAAGTCCTAACTTTTATATTCTTCAGTCGACCTAGCCGTGTCAAGGCTTGTTTTTTGCAGGACAAGTTTTATTTTTCAATGGCTCCATTTTGGAGTGCATATAATGTATTGAAAAACTTTTAGCAATAGTTTTGCGGGGGTGGAAAAATAAAATTCAGCCGTTGTTTCCTTGGTTTTCATGGCGTTCACCATGCTCTAAAAATGACATGTTAACTTAACTCTGCAGGTCAGTGCAATTACGGCCTTACCAAATTGATATATTTTTTTTATGTTTTATTATTTTTGCAGAATAAAAACAATGATTATTGAACTTTTTCTTACATTTTTTTTCATTCCCACTAGGAGACTAGACTATACGATTAGTTGATAGCTCATATAATACACTGCAATACCTCTGTATTGCAGTGCATTATGCATGTCAGCATAATGCTAACAGGCATCCTATTAGGCCTTGCCTCAGGAATACCCTATACACGTATTAAGGTGGTGACATGGGGTTCACTGTTGGGCTCCTTGCTGCCAAAGCAACCTATTTGCCCCAGATGGGCTCACTCTATCAGCTCAAGCCCCTTCCCTCTGTCTGGCCACTTATATGCCAAGATTAGCATTGACCACGGCATCTAAGGGTTTAAATGGCCGGTGCCTACAAGTGATAGCGCGGGCTCAGCTCCTGAATCAACGCCATCACTGTGCCGTAAATGTACGGCGGTTTGCGAGAACAATGATAAAGGTCATATAGGAAAGATAATGCCATTCTTGGCTATTTTCCCATAATGTCCAGTAGACCTCCAAAATAAGGGAAGACCTATGAGACATCCAGCAGGGCAGGTAAGTCTCCCCATAACCTGGGTCAGTCATACACTTCTCCTGCCAAACAGATAACTTTCTGATCAACACTGAAGACGGTAGGAACAAGCCCGTGACCAAGCCTCACAACTGAAGAGAGCAGCATCAGGGAGAGAAGGAGATGGGTTTTTTTTTAAATCACTTTGGCAGTAAACATTTATTAGAGGCAATACTGTTGACCTGTGGCTGTCATCGGGGCACTGAGGCTAGTTCCCTCAAAGGACCATAGTCACAGTGTGGCTGTTATCATGTGGCACCGTGGCAGTTATGAGGTCATTGTACCAGTGTTCCTCTATCATAGATTCCATCATTAATCTTGGAAACGATGCAAGGCGGCACCATTGTGTGGGCAGTATGTGTCCCTTTTGAGGTAAACAGTTTACTATGTATAAGACCTACTTCAAGCTACATTTGTCATTAAATTTTTCCGTCAAGACAGCATTAATACAAAAAACTCCTATGATTGTTAAAATAATAATAATGAATACGTAGTTTCTTGTGTACTAGTTATTTTCTCTTCTGTTGAGTACATGACAAGGAAACAAATTGCTTTACTGACCTTTGCTTTTACAGTCTCCAGCCATACATCCATTACCTGGCTGGCAGACCATCTGTCTCTACCTGAAACAGCAGCCCCATTGAGCCTTCAGTTAAGGGCAGCTGCTGCTACTTAACAAACTGACATGGTCAGCTGTGTAAGAAGAAGCGCGCTAACACGAGCAGTACAATAGGACGCTTGTGCCACTTCTCTGGTACAATTCTCCTGCTCACTACAAGGGCAGGTCTAAGAACCAAATCAAATGTCTTGTCAATGAAAAGATTGTTTTATGAGGATCCTCAGACTGTCAGCCTCCTCTGGGCGTCTGTGGAATTAACATGCTGAATGGGAGGTTAAGCAATGAAAACTGAACTACATGAATTATTGCACTGGGAGTAGACAGTTATTGCCACCCAAAATATGTTGGGTTTTTTCTAATGAGAAGTATTCATATTGTGAAATATATTATACATAAAAATCCACAGGTATCAATAGTCTGTGGCCTAAACACAATTTCTTCAATGTAACAGATTTTGCACATTACAGACATTACCATGTGAAAATATAATGTGGTTTCTGCAGAACTTGCAGGATTTGCGGAAGTGTCTGTATCTAAATCTGTTATTTTCATGTGAACGGCTCTTTAAAAAGAAGGAAGTTGCACTTTGTTTCTTTTTGCACAATTTTGTTGACAGCGCAGTTTCGTATTTTATCCAAATGTTAACATTTTTTAACCTAAGACAATCTCTTCTTAATACCACATTGGCAGTTAAAGGTGTATTGTATTCATATGATCTTCTGACATGTCAGATTACATATGTAGGGGTTTGCAAGTTGGTACGCTTGCTGATGTCCTAATGAGTCGCTCCATAAGCAAAATGACCAATCTTTTATGTTATCACCTACGTTTAACAACACACATATAGAAATGTCTGGGAAATCTTATTCTCGGATAAAACTATTTATGTAAACTCGTGCATTTCTGACGACACTGACTGTTTTAATATACTTATTATGTCAATGAGAGTGTTGGCTGTCCTACACGGCCCCATAGATGCTAGACCTTATAAGAAGACCTCATTGTATATGGCTAGCTGTAGGACTTCCTCTGGGCAAGTGTTAATATATATATTTGTAAATCATTCTTGTGAGAAATTCCCTTAGTATTTTGTACTTAGAATGTATTGGTGACTTCAGTTCTAAAAGAAAAGTAGCATAAACCTGATACTTTGAATAGCAAGTGTCAAAAATTTGGATTACATTATTTCTGGGGGTGGTTTGATACCTCTTTAAATACATTCATACTATGAGAATTGTATTGTTGCATGTGTAGACTTGAATGGTGTTGGTCTATAGAGTGCAAGTTCATACATGTAAACCCTAAAGAAGGAATGTGGCATTACTATTTTGGAAAATAGGTAGTAATAAAATATGTATATAAGCAGGGGCAGTGGCGGACACAGACTGCAAAAGGCCCCTGTGCAGATAATGTGCCAGGGCCCCCCCGCCCCCCCCCCCCCCCAATACCGACAAAGTTACCTAAACATATATATGCATATAAAAATAAACCTTACTAATAAAAATTATGAAGGAAGATTTATATTGTACATTTTATTACCAGTTTAGAACACAAGTAACACATTTTTTTCCGGGTTAAATTCTTATCTAAACTAAGTCCCTAAATGTGGGCAAAGAAAATGAAAAACCTATACTCACCTCCTCCGGCGCCTCCGTTCCCCCTCCGCAGCCCCTATCCCTTTCTGTGTTTACAAAGCTGCTGTGGTGACGCGCGGTCGATGGCACATGACCGCTGCAGCCAATCAATGCCCTCAACAGCGATTTGCTGTGGAACTACTGTCCTCAGCAGCACACCAATGAGGAGTTATTGGCAGCAGCGGTCACGTGCCATCGGCAGCGCGTCACCAGTGCAGCCTTGTACACTTGTAACACAGACCGAGACAGGAGGATGGGGGCTGCGGCGGGTGAACGGAGGCGAGGGAGGAGGTGAGTATAGTTTTTTTATTTTCTTTGCCCACATTTAGAGACTTAGGTTAAATTGAATCATTGAATATAACACAAAGCACTCATGCAACTGAGATGCAATAATTTAGATGATCTTATCATGCTTAGCTTACTGCACTGTTACCTATCAAGCAGGACTGAATCTCAAGATATCTACAGAGGGGGCTGTATGGCGTTATCTACAGGGGGGACTGTATGGCGCTATCAACAGAGGGGGCTGTATGGCGTTATCTACAGGGGGGACTGTATGGCGCTATCTACAGAGGGGTCTGTATGGCGCTATCTACAGGGGGGTCTGTATGGCGCTATCTACAGGGGGGACTGTATGGCGCTATCTACAGGGGGGACTGTATGGCGCTATCTACAGGGGGGACTGTATGGCGCTATCTACAGGGGGGACTGTATGGCGCTATCTACAGGGGGGACTGTATGGCGCTATCTACAGGGGGGACTGTATGGCGCTATCTACAGAGGGGGCTGTATGGCGTTATCTACAGGGGGGCTGTATGGCGTTATCTACAGGGGGCTGTATGGTGTTATCTACAGGGGGGACTTTATGGCGTTATCTACAGTGGGGTCTGTATGGCGTTATCTACAGGGGTTCTGTATGGCGTTCCCTACAGGGGGGGTCTGTAGGGAAAGTCATACAGCCCCCCCCCTGTAGGGAACGCCATACAGACCCCCCTTTAGGGAACGCCATACAGACCCCCCTGTAGGGAACGCTATACAGCCCCCCCTGTAGGGAACGCTATACAGCCCCCCCTGTAGGGAACGCCTTACAGCCCCCCCCTGTAGGGAACGCTATACAGCCCCCCCCCCTGTAGGGAACGCCATACACCCCCAATCACTCAAAAAAATGCGACCTACAGTGTGAAAAGACAAAAGACATGTATCCCCTATCCACAGGATAGGGGATACATGTGTGATCGCTGGCATTGATAGGGAGAGCGGGGGACCGAAAGTCCCCCGAAGTTCTCCATCACTCACCTCTGACTTCCGGTGTCTGCGCAGCTCAAGTGTGACCGGCGCTCCATTCATTTCTACGGAGCTGCCGACACAGACCCCGGAAGTCCGAGGTTTGTGATGGAGAACTTCAGGGGACTTTCGGTCCCCCGTTCTCCCTATCAATGCCAGCGATCACACACGTATCCCCTATCCTGTGGATAGGGGATACATGTCTTATGTTTAATGGCAGAGCGGGGAGATACTCCCTGCTCTGCCGTAGTGTTCCGTGGCATCGCGCTGTAGCAGCCATAGCGGCAGCTAGCGGAGATTCCGGCCAAGGTGGGGGCCCGTGCCGGCAGGTGACGCGGGCCCCCTCATGCCGCGGCCCCGTAGCAGCCGCTACGGCTGCTATAGCAGTAGTTACGCCCCTGTGTTAGGGGGAGTTCACACTGAGGTTTTTTTCGCGAAAAACGTCAGAAAGTGCCTCCCATTGAAATCCATGAAATTTTTCCTGCGAGCAGTAAAAACCGCATGCGGGAAAAAGAAGCGCAATGCCCTTTCTTCGGGCGTTTCTGTCTCTGACTTCCCATTGACAACAATGGCAGGCAGAAAATGCGTTTTTTGCTGCGTTTCCCTGCCCACGGCCCGATGGCCGAAAAACGCCACAAAAAAACGCAATGAAAAACGCGGGAAGTGTTCTACCGGCAGGTCAAAATATGCCTCAAAATTCCGGAAGGAATTATGAGGCAGATTTTTCTACATAAAAACTTCTCCCTTCTGACATGAACTTTTTAACTTCATCTACCTGTCCTCTGCAGTCTGCACGTCCTCCACTCGTCCTGTGTCTGTCCTCCGCTCATCCTATGAGTTCTCCGGCAGTCCTGACTGTACTGTCCAGCCGCCCGAAGTCTTACGTCGCACCGCCCCCTGTCCTCTCCCCTGCCTGAGCGCTCCTCCTACCACCAGCATCGCCGTCCTGTCCTATTCATCTGTGCCAGATTGGCAGTGCAGTGTAGCGGCTATCACCGGGCCCGGGCACCCGCCCCCTCCCTCCCGATTGGTAGTGCAGTGTGGCGGCTATCACCGGGCCCCCGCCCCCTCCCTCCCCTCATGCCTAGTGTTGTGATGCTACTAGGCATGAGGGGGCCCGTGCCGCCAGGCCTGGTACATAAAATGTAATGTGCCTGTCAGGGCGACACGGGCCCCCCCATGCCGCGGGCCCCGTAGCAGCTGCTACGGCTGCTACTGTGGTAGTTACGCCACTGAACGGGCCCCCTTCCCACGCGGGGCCCTTGTGCAGCTGCACCGGCTGCACATGCGGTATGTCCGCCCCTGAGCAGGGGGACTACAGAGTCTGAGAGTAACAAAGTAGATGAATCTAATTTTGTCCTCTATAATAAATTCCACATTCACTTGTCTCACCAGACAGAACATTTAATTTCAGGGTGTCTATAAGATAGTGAGACCCAGGCTCGGACCAAATCACTGGAAAGCCGGTGAATCCCCTGCTAGGCCTCGGCCTAGCACATAGAGTAGATGGCTGCCGCACTGATCAGCTAGTTAGTAGAAGAGAACAGCTGATTGTTCCGGCAGCCTACCGATACACAGGAGCTCCAGACAAGCGCCGCTTACTGTGGCGGAAAAGAGAGCCTTTGGCTTCCTGCCCACCACTTGCACTGATAAGCTACAGGTTGTTTTAGGCCTGTGGCCTACAAGAGGTTGGTAGGAAGTCAGGCTAACATCACGTTGCAGATGGGACGATCACGTCACTGCATCGCGCCAAGTGCGAAGGGCAACATGCGAAAGACCCAGCATCTCTCCGTACAAATGCGGTTAGGGAAGTTTTTTTTTTATTGGAGCAAAAAGAGGGGGGCCTTGCTTCTATATGGGGAATCTAACTGCTGTATGGGGGGCCTTACTTCTATATGGGGGCCTAATTACTATATGGGACCTAACTACTTTATGGGGCCTAACTATTATATGGGTACCCAACTTCTATATGGGGTCTACCTACTATATGGTGGCCTAAATTCTATAGAGAAGCCTTACTACTATATGGGCCCTAACTACTATATGGGGGATCTAACTACTCTTTGGGAAACCTAACAACTGTATTGTATGGGGGTGCCTAACTACTGTATGGGGTGCCTAACTACTGTAACAGTATGGTGGTATTATTCAGTCACTATGTGGTGGTATTATTCAGTAACAGTATGGTGGTATTATTCAGTCACTATGTGGTGGTATTATTCAGTAACAGTATGGTGGTATTATTCAGTCACTATGTGGTGGTATTATTCAGTAACAGTATAGTGGTATTATTCAGTCATTATGTGGTGATAATATGTGGTCATGGTGTGCCGATATTTATCTCTTGTATAGTGGTATCATTGGTAATATTGGCCTTGGCATACTGGGTTTTGTTCACAATGGTGGTATTTGGTCTTTGTATAGTGGTATTATTTGGTAACTTTTTGACTGTATAACTTAGAGGTATATTATCACATGTAGAATATGTTTTATAGCTATGTTGTCTTCAAGACTAGGAATGACCGTGCATCTAAGTAACAAGCGGGGGAGGGGGATCGGGGTCAGAAGGAGTGTCAGAGGGGGCGCAAATGCAAAATTTGCCCTAATTCAGATAGGACTCTTGTTATGCCCCTGAATGCAGAAGTAGTAAAATATGAAATAAAGTACACATATTTGGAATCGGCAACCATAATGACATGGTGCAAACCATAAAAATAAGTAAAAAAACAATAGTGGATCAACTATTTCTTTCCGCTTTTTAAATAAATGTTAATGAATTAATGACATGTAAGACCCAAATGGTGCAATTAAAAAAAGACATGCAGGTTTTTCGATATTTTATTAAATATATCCATGTAGAAGTAGGGTGGGCCCTAGGTACCCCAGTCCGACACTGGTGAGAGCCATTTTGATTTTTTTCTATGATCAAAAGTGGTGCAAGTAAGTTTGAAATGTGTACCAAATATACCAACCTTGAGCATAAATTAGAGCAGAAATCTACGCCAGCTCGTAGTTGGTGTGAAATTCACTTTGTGGCGCACAAACAGCCCAAGATGCGACAAATTTATCTAAGACTGGTGTATAAAACGCAAGTCTCAGTAAATCTGGACCTATGTTATCTTGTGATACAGGGAGGGAGAATATGCCAACAAAAAGTGAAGCCAGACTGGTTTTGTGATAAGTTTGGTTTAGTATGAGTAATGACCAAGCAGCCAATTCTTTTCAGATTGTGTCTGAGCCAGGTTTGCTTGGGGGTATGTGTCTGGAATGAGTAGTAAAAATCATTCATAGCCGAGATGAGCCAGCAAAGCAGTAACTATCGTTTTAGCGCTGATTAATCACAGCCCCTTAAGTCAATACATGAGATTGCTTTCACTAATGGGGACTGTTGATTATGCTGTTTTCTTCTTCTACAGAACAGTAAAATCCGGGAAATGCTGAATAAACTGTGTATTAAATAAACAAACATGAATCCAGTTCATTATAGGAAGATAAATATGTCACCTTAACTGCAGTACTTCCAGAATTATACACTCCCAATTGCACAATTTTTTTTTACTGGCTATCCTTTTCACTTATAGGTTATAGGAAGGGGGGGGGGCGGTGGATTCAACCTATCACAATGGCCTTGTCCAGTAAAACAAACACTGCATATTTAATGTGTCCAAGATTATTTTTTTTTTATCTTGGTTCTCCATTTACATGACAATAGTATACCTGAAATATCATGAATTGTTGTATGGGATTATGATTATTAGAATCCTACAAAATCCTAATTTCAATATATAATACAATATATTGTATTTGATGGTCACAGATGGTGACAGATGGTAACATAGATGAGTACGCTTGAGATGAACCCCTCCATAGAGGGTACATGCTATGAATAGACTAGCTTTTGGTACAGGACTGGACCCCTTTGATTCTCAATTTCTATATCTTGAACTAACCATTGATTTCATTAGTGCATTGATTAAGAATGTAAATTGTGGAAATCTATCATCAGAGCCACTTAGACCACAATGGTCCAGAGGTTTATGGAATGCCAGGACCCTTTTGTTCTGGGCATCAGTGGGTGTCTCAACTCAAAACAGAACACTGGGTCCCGTTGCAACACAGATAAATACATGGACCCGTTGTTGCATATATACATGCATTTCGACATAAACAATAGGCCTCCTGGTATCTATCATACTTATCTCTAGAATATTATTATGTGCAGCTTGTTCTACAGCACTGTATACCACTTCCTTTGTTATTGCCCTCTGGAATTCCAGGTGTCAGAGTACTATCATTGTGTGCCCTGTGCCGTGGGCACTGTCATGTTCCCACCATATAGACTCCTGAACCAGAGTTTGAAGGGATGACCATTTATTCCGCCACTTACTGAATTTAAGTGCTGGCCAGGTGCTTGGAGTCTTTCATGACTTTAATTTATGTTATAGGAGACTGGAAAACATGCTCGAATGGATTTTATTGTCTTCTTAAACAACAAGAATGCAAATTTCACGTTACCTTTGAGTGTTCTTTCCATGACAAGGGCACTTTTTATCACACTTCATGCCATAGAGGCTCTCAGAGCAGAGTGTCTTTTCACAGTGCTTCCCGGTATAGCCTGGCTCACAGAGGCAAGCACCACTAATGTGGTAACACTTTCCACCGTTAAGACATTGGCAGGTCTCCGCGCAGTTCATTCCATACAACCCAACAGGGCATTCTTCCTGGCATCTAAACACATTTAATAAACAGAATATGGTTATAAAGATGATTCACTAGGATTAGCAACCTTCACTAATTCAGCTATTACCAAACTTTAGTTACAAGTAGGCAATAGATGGCACTCTGTATAATGAAAATACCAACTCATGCCATCATCCTCATTCTCAATTTGACAAGAAAGTTCTAGAATTATATTATAGGCTCCCTATATCCTGATTCCATATATTTGTTCTAAGTGTATTTCCCTCACCGTTCTCCATTGTATCCAGGGCTGCAGTGACATTGACCTGTAGCAGAGTTACATGTCCCGCCATTGTGACACTGGCACTCCAGAGTACAGTTTCTGCCATAGCGTCCCTCAGGGCAAGGTTGGCCACAGACTGTGCCCTAAATTGAAACAGAAGGTTAACATGCAGCGACAAAAGATGATCAGCAAACTGTGACTGCAGATAATTAAAATAAGCACCTGACCCCATCAATTGCAGGCAATTGCCCTAGAGCAAAATAATATAGAATCTTTCCATTTATACCATGAAATATAATGCATTACAACACAATATTATCTAAAATAAAGCAAAGGATCAAATATATTTCATTTATATGGATAACAATACAGAATTGTTGTGTGCACTGTAGATATAATTTAAAAAATGCCAATTTTCACTCCGACTTGAATAATATTTAAGTCTTATGCAATGACTGGTATATGTATACTGGAGGTTCATACTGCTGCCTAGTAGAATTGGGGCATGGATTTGAATTTAACCTGGGCACAATCTGCTTTGTTCTTCTTATGGTCAAGTGGGTTTTTCCTCAGGAATGAGGATTCTCTTTTCTTATACTTCTACGAAAACATACTTACTGGTTAAAATACCTTCCTATCAAGGCCATGCATATTGTGTTTGTATGATAGTGTGTAGCTACCCTACTGGGATCGGAACTGACTATTATATTAGTGATTCAGGGATGTGGGACAGGAGAGCAGCATATAAATTACCAATAAAAAAAATAAGCAGTACATTGCTAAAGATATGGAATGACTACAGAAATAAGATATCTTGCAATACACGTACATATCTGATTTGTAGGCTTTTTTTCTGTATTAAATTATGATTTACATATAAAATGCTTACTCTTGTTCTGTCTCTAACAAGACAGGCAGTTATTGTATCCAAGCAATGGCATGATAGAAACAGTTTCATAAAAACATACTGGTCATGCCAAAATATTGCATGCCTCATAAATATGGAGGTACTATCACCTTAGAGCACATACTGTATGCTGTGGGAATGATGAAAACAGAAGATAGGTCAGTATATGCAGTTGCAAGAAATACCTGAGATTCTACATTGATTATTAATAGTTGTTATCCAAGTCACAATTATAGACAAACACAATGTAGCTAAACTAATAACACACAAATAGTTGTATTGTCCATGTCATTTATTGAGCTCATTGAGTAAACATTCATTCACAGTGCAGGGGGAAAAAGTAAGTGAACCTCTTTTAATGACTTCTCCAAGAACTAATTGACGAAAGGTGTTTCAATAAAGGAGATGAGATTGGGAGTGTGGGTTTCACAGGTGCTTTGCCCATTGAAGGGGTGCCTATCCATTTCAAAACTTATAGGACATCAATTTCAAAATTGATGGCCTATCCTTAGGATAGACCATAAATATTAGAGCGGTGGGGGACCAACTCCTGTTCGTACTTGCACATGCCATTACTTTCATAGCGGCTGTGCAAGGTATTACAGCGCTGTCCCATTAACTATTTCTCCCTGCACGGTCAATGGATTTTTACAAAATGTGCTCAATAAAATACACGAACAGCACAATTCTTTGTGTGTTATTAGTTTAGTTAGATTGTGCTTGTCTATAATTGTGACTTAGATAACAATCAGACCAAGTTGTATTAGAAATCAATACAGAAATCCAGGTAATTCCAATGGGTTCACTTACCTTTTTCTTGCAAATGTAGACTCCAGTGTCTAGGAATAGACAGGAACAGTAGTCCAATTTTAGACACGTGACAAAAGTCATGAAAGTTAAATCATAGTTCACGTAGACATGTGCACGTGGACACCCTATGGCACATATTTAGAATTGTATTTAACTGTTGCCACCGAGGAATGGTGGAGCCTGGTGACAGCTGTTAGTTGCTAAATGTTTGATTCTTTCCCCGTATCTATACAGTAAGCTTGGTTCTGATATCGTATGCAGTTATTTATATTGTTTACCGTATGTATGCAGAAAGCTTGGTTCTGTTATCGGACCTATGCAGTAATCTTTTTTCTGTTACCCTATCTATACTCTTGACTTGGATCTGTTACCATATCTCAGCTAATCTACACACTACTCTTATTTTGGTTTCATATGTGCACGCTTGTATCCAGGTGCTACGCTTGCCACATTTTTTTTGCCCCATTCCCATTAGGCAAAACCTAACCAAATGGCCTTTGCACACCTATGGTAGTGCTTATAGGTCTTGATTTATCCAGATGTTTAGGGGAATAACAATCAGATACTTGGGAGAAATCATGGAAAAGCTAAATTAAAACCCCTTTTTGCAGATCATTCTGGTGAGAATTTCCAGATTAAATAATTGGTCATAATGTCAATACTCAATATATCCACTATTACTAACATGCTGTTTTTTGAGGTATTAGAATATTTTGTATAGTGCTAGCATGAGTCTGGCTAATATATTTATGTCCATAATCGTGCTGAGAGTGGATCGTTCTAGAGCATATAAATAAATCACCTTCTTTTAAATGTAATTATCTGACCTTCATCATATTATAATGGGTTCACACTCCTCCAGGCATTGAAGGGATTAAGAAAGCATTCTGTTGCATTGTGTTACTTAATTAATTAGTATTTTTTTTTTTTTACCAAAGGTCATTTAGCATGATAGAAAAAGAGTTATTGACTGAATTAGTTAATTATTTTTCATTGATTGCATAGTTAAAGCTAGTCAAATCAACTAGAATAATGAGTTCATGTGACGTACCATCCACCCCGCAGGACAAGTGCATTCTCCAGTGACGTGGTGGCAAACCCCACCATTTTGACATGGACATCTTTCCTCACATTGAGGGCCATGTTTATCGGGTGGGCAGAGATCTTCACAGCTAAAAGGGTGGAACAATAATATAGTTATTAAAGGCTATATCACGACATAGAGGAACATTCATTTTTTTGGGGCCAGAACGTATATGTAACCTATTACATTGCTATGAGCTAGTAATGTCATTAAATCATTGTCTTTTTATAGGTCCTAAACATCAGGTATTGGGAATAAGGGGATTTGCAGGCTACATTTTTATAAATATAAAATCATATGAAAATCTAAGGGAAACGAAGATATGAAAAAATAAATGCACCCGAGGATTACCTGAACATTTATTCAAATGATTTAAAAACAACCAAAGACTTAAAGGGCCTTTTACACTGGGCGATTATCAGCCAGACAAGCATTGCTTGATTGCTCGATGCCGATATTTGCCCTGTGTAAACTGGGGAAGGATCAGCAGATGAACGAGCAAACGCTCGTTCATCTGCTGATCGTATCATTTAAAAAAAAAGTTAAATATTATCGTTGTCGGCAGCACATCTCCCTGTGTAAACAGGGAGACGCGCTGCCGACATGATAATAATGTAGGGGGACGAGCAATCGGAGTAACAACTGCTCGTCCCCATCCATAGCACCGGCCAAAATATATGTAATAGGGGCTTTAGCCCATGATAATGCAGCCCCTAGAACAGCCTAGGACAATTAGTAACAGCATTTATTGATATACATTTGCATAGCTTCCCGATACCATAGAGAGGATAAAGAGCAACTCCACCAATACTGTATCCATCCTATAGACAAGCCAGAAGAAAACATTGGTGAAGTTCTATAAATCGGTATCCTCTCTGGGTTTCAAATGCTTAATGCAACACTGATGATGCAGTGCCAGCAGTTTCAATGAAGACCCCCACTGTTCATCCTTAACAAATACTTACAAGGCTCCAGTATAACCAGGGGGACATCTGCACTCTCCAGTAACATGATCACAAGTTGCTCCATTCTGGCATTGACATTTTTGGTGGCAATCATTTCCATATGTCCCTTGGTCACATCGTTCCTCACAGCGCCAGCCCTTGAAGCCAGCAGCACAATGACATGCTCCAGTAATGGGATTACAAAGTGCTCCATTTTTGCACTGGCATCGGCTGCTACAATGTGGCCCCCAATGATCAGCATCACAAACTGCCAAAAAAACGACAATTATGAGTAACTTCTGGACAAAGAACCAACATTGACATCTATTCATGAACAAGAAAACAGGTTTCAATTATGGGTTGAATTGGGTACAGAGCTACGGAAGTGATGGAATATTAAACATTCTGGAAACAAAGTATATTTTAGTTACAGCATTAAATCGTACAGTGGAAAAAAGTGAATACATGTTAATGACCTATTTGTTGAAGAATGAGAAAAACTGTGAAACATCAGATGTCCTATGTCTATCAACAGTGTAAATGAGAGGAAGGCACAAAGCATTAGATCAGGAGAGTCTAGGCGAACATGTCATTTTATAAAACTTATTCTCGCTAAGCCAACATTGCACGCACCACCCAACCAAGGAAAAGATTACTTTAATGTTCTGGAATGCCAGCTTCAACTTGAGCTAGTAAATGTTCCAGGATATGGTGATGAAAGCATGAGTTGTAGAAGAAATGCTATGAGCTGGTAAGCTACTTTAGGATCAAATCTTGAGCTGTTTTCAGCTATATTATAATGGAAAATTGTACACTTAAAACTCATTGCTAATGTGAACAATGGTCAGTAGTGATTAAAGTATTGCTGTTGAAATGGACTAGTTTTACTGGGTTACATGACACTGTAATAAATTACTGTCAGTAATCTTATTTTATCATCACACTGTATGTGTATAATTACGGATGGATGACAACCATGATGTGGAGGGAGCTTAAGCATTGACGACCGTCTTAGGCTATGTTCACACTAGTGCCCTGGATGTTGATTATAATGTAACAGTCACCATTGACTTTAACGTGGTCCATCAGGGTTCCATTAGGGCTTCCGTTGCATGCTATGCTAGTCTTGCCATCGAAAGTGGTCGAAACCCTGACAGTACCCCCAAAGGCGGTTCTGAATGGCTGTGTAAACAGAGAATTAATCCTTACTATGGTTCCCAAAGGGTTGCTAATCCCGTGTCCCTAAACAGTTATGAAAATAATATTGGTCCTATTACTGGGCAAAACCAAAAATGTATAATTTTTTTTTGCTTTTTTGCAGCCATGTATAAATATTTAACAGGCGGAATTGCACAGTGAGTTTATTACCCATATGCACAGTAATTGTACAAACAAACAGAGGCTAGAAAAAAGTTGATCTGAAACCAACTAAATCAATGCAGTAATTCTTTTTATACATATGTGTATTATGCAACCACTGGAAATCTACATATTATACTTTTATTTTTACTTTTCTTACTTTAGTTGGATTTATTTCAAATAAACATTCTTTTAGTCTATGGACTTTACACCTCCTGTTGAATTTTCATCCTGGAATCTTTTGAGTGCATATCGCAGTGAGAGACTTAACACACAGGAAATCTCTGTGCTCAGCCCAGTCCGAGGACTGCAAATGACCGCCAGGCAGGATAGCAAGTTCTGCTGTTCCAAATAAAATATCCAAACCACCAGTGGGCAGAGATGACTCAGTTATGGCTGAGATCTTCGCTAAGTACCACTGTGGGTGTGGTATTTATTGGCATTCAGACCTCTCAAATTTCCTAATCATTTCATTACTACTGAGCTTTGCAAAGGGGTTTCAAATGTATTTCTGGAATTCCTTCTATGATGGCGGATAAACTAATATAAATTGACAGATCTGGACTGACATATAACAGTCCTAGTTTTTAATTTCCCTTTGTTTTAAATTAATGTTTTAGATTTTTCAGACTTCAGCAAGGGGAGTAATGGAATAGGGAACCAGAATCTTATTAAGAACAAACCCTCATATAACACTCCATACTATTAGCTATTATCAAGAGCCATAGCAAGAAATTAAACAATGCCAATAAGAACAATGGATGTAAGAGACAACGTAGGATTTTATGTGGGCAATATTGCAGAGAAAAAATATTGCAGAGAAAAAACAATTTGCAAATCGGTTCACTCTGTAATATTAAAAATAAATCTGGTTGGTTTAGAAGTTTAGTTGGGGGAATGAACAAAGCCTTAATTGAATGTAATATACATTACATTAAAGCACAAGTGTGGATGCATGCAATACTACATTTCCCCTGTAGTGGCCACGGCTGGGGAAATGAGCATCTGATGGCAACTCCACCCACCCCAGAAAAAATCAGCTGTTTGTCTGGGGTCTCGGGAGACGGCAGCTCTTATATTGTCTAATATATCATATATCTCATCACAGACAACCCTTTTGAAAACAAAATGTCCATTGGCAGTCACCAACACATACACTTCTAAAGCTTGTTTGCAATCCTGTAATATCAACAAAATATATAGTTATCTAGAAACTCATGATCTAGCACAAGTCAGAAGGGGTTGCCTATATCATACATTCTTGACTATTGGGTCACTTGTAATTCAGTGCAATATTTGCCCAATGCTAAAAAGTTTTTTTGATTATTATTTACGGATAATTGTATTATTATGACACATTTGTTTTATCATCATCTTAAGAGCTAATTCTACTCATGACTACTAATGATATGTTGTACAGCCGTTAGTTGAAGACTAATCCATAAAACCTAATTAACAGAAATATGTCACATGAATGCTGTCTCTAATGGCTGGTGGGTAATATAAGAAGCACAGCTGTTTATCTGAACTAAAGATGTATTTGGATTACAAGTAGTCATATGGAATACAAGCTGATTTGGGACTACTCTGTAACTTCAAGGTGAACCTTATAACCAATTGTTGGTCTGTATTTAACTAATTTTCTAGCAAAGAGCTCCATTATGGTAAGGTCATTTATCCTCTTGGCGACGTTGTATTCCCTGAAGGCACCTCCTGTTGCCTGACTATCACCCTGCGCTGACGAGTCTCATTTCACATGGTCTTACTCCATTACACTTCTGTATTTTCTTTGGCAGTAGAGCAGAGCTTGGAAAGTAGTCTACATTTATGATCTCTTAAGGAATAGAAATGTAATTTGCACATTTCCGCTTATGTGTCTTTCTATGTGGCCGTCTGTCCAAATTTCCAGCTATACTTGTCCAAGTTCCTCTCATCTATATATATCATTCTTTTTTTTGCAAAGTACAAATCGACCATAGTCATGCTGTAGAATAGAGGTTTTGTTTTGTGTTCTATCCATATAGAAACAGAAATATATATATTTTTTGAGGGATAGATATGTTTATATTTTAGTCACACACACTGTATATTCCACAGTACTTCACAACATGTCAGCTCAATAAGAGCTATTTATTTTGGTGAGTCAGGTAACCATTGTATAGAAACATCACCCCGATCCGTATATGAATTAATAGAATGAATGCATGGTAGAGACATTAAATTAATTGTGCTCAAGATTCCTTCCCACCAAGGTCAGAAAATACTAAAGTAAGAAGCCCCCTTTAAGACCAAGCTAGCTAAGGGATACTATATTGAAATGTAAAAAAACCTGCACTCATCCAAATTGTAATAATTAAAATATAAATTCCCTATTCACATGCTAGTGCTGAGTACGAATTACCATTTTCTTTTCTCATAAGACCCCGCGTCTTAAAGGGAAGGTGTCACAAATTTTTTTTTTTATATATAATATTGCTTTTAGTATGTCATTAAAATACATTTTATTTATTTGTGTTTTTGTGCTGTACTTTTTACTTTTTTCTTTCTTTTACTTCTCTATGGGGGCTGCCATTTTTTTTTCATCTCTGTATGTGTCGATTAACGACACATACAGAGATGGAATACTGCACATACATCCCCATAGAGAATGCGAACGGGAGCCGTTCCATTCACTATAGCGTACGCCGTCTGTGTGGAAACGGTGCATGCGCCGCTCACACACAGACCAAAAGGAAGGTCTTTGGTAGAGCGACATCCAGCGTCATTTTCATGTGGACAGGAAGCCGCGGCCGGACAGTAAGATGACGACTTCCGGTCGTGGCTTCCGGCCATATGTTCAAGGCAGCGCAGACGCAAGGACTGGCAATGGCGGCAGCGGCGGCAGCGGCGGCAGGAGCAGGTAAGTTATGTTTGTGTATGTGATGTGTGTGTATGTTAGTGTTATACTGTCTGAGTACCACTGTATCGAATCCTCCTACACTGTGCATTCGCTCAACAAATGGCGTCACACAGTGTAGGAGGTTTAAACATTCAACCCCCTCCTTTCTCTTGGCACTAGCCAGGATAAAGGAGGGGGGATTGTGTGAGGACACTAGAGCGAGTGTGTCTACTCCAAATTTGCAGCATAAAGCAATGAGGTTGCTTTACCACATTGCCAATGCTGCAATTTTGGGAATTGCTCCCTCTAGTGACCAGCACATAGAAATGTTATAAATTAGAATATAATTTATAAAACAATGTGTAATCATTTATATGCTAACTGTTTAACTGGAAAAAAATAATAATTTCTAGCGACACATTCCCTTTAAGTACCAGTGGCACATATTAATATGTATTACCAGCCCTCTGCAGTATAGTGAGTAACAATATAGGGCAATGCGGGAAAGTGAAGATAAACACATTGTCAACCATGTACTGCTGTTGGTTCATGCTCAGCATAGAGTGTGGTATTAAAAAATATGAGTCTGAAGAACTCCTCATATATTCTTTTAATGGAACAATAACAGATGCGATTCTACTGAACGTTCAGCAGCATAAGAGTCTATGGCACCGTAGGCTCGGATCAGAAGGACCGTGGGGGTTTAGGTGTTAGATCCGGAATACGAACTGTTAAATATGGGTATAATACGCCCATTTAAATGAGACTTTAAAATGTAATACTGGTTGTAAGGTACTTTTTCTGGTTGCAGGTTGCATTGGACAACACTTTCTCACCCGGAGAATTGTGGTGTGGTTAATGGCAGTAGAGATGTGTACAATGAACCCAGTAAATCCAGGCTCTAGACCCAATACTGACCCTGTAGCAGGATGTTATAATATCTGGAGCAAGAGTATGAAAACCTATCCAGCCTCTTGTGTCCTACATAAAAGCAATGGCTGCTTTTGAAACATAAGACAACAATATCAAAATTTGGATTTTATTTCAAACCTTTTGTTTCTCCGAGATTCATTTACTGCACTGTGGGTTTTCTACCCCTATGGCAACTGTGCCCTCATGCAGTGTCCTGTTTCCTAAGAAAGGGTTTCTATTGAAGAATCTAGGCCATTTTCTCATTTTGTCAATGCTTTCTGAGCCATGAAGAACACACACACAATAGAAATGTGTAGTTTTGTTTTCCTGCTTTGAAGATTTGCAGTTCGTTTTCTTTAGCATACTCTCCAAACCCATTTCCTGAGGTAGAATTTTATTACCCACTTGTGCATGCGTTGTTATACATTGCTATTGTACTAAGGAATTCAATTCTTGTACCTTTAAATTAAAGAGTAAAATAGAACATGTATCATGATTGTGTTAGGCTGGGTTCACACGTGGCGGAATTTCACTTAAATTCCGCTGCGGACACTCCGCAGCGTTAATCCGCAGCGGAGCCGTTTGTCCATTGACTTACACTTTAATTTAGCAGTGTTCGTTTAGACGAGGCGTAAAATTCCGCTGCGGAGCATAGGCTGCGGAGCGGAATTTGGTGTCCGCAGCATGCTCTGTCTGTTGCGGAGCAGTGGCGGACTCATGGCGGAATTTCTCCATTGACTTCAATGGAGATTCTAATTTCCGCAATGAAGTCCGCAGCTGTCATGCACATGTTATGTGTGCTGCGGATGCGTCTTGCTTTTTTAACTTGACATTTCTTCATTCTGGCTGGACCTATGTATTTCTAGGTCTACAGCCAGACTGAGGAAGTCAATGGGGCTCCCGTAATGACGGGAGCGTTGCTAGGAGACGTCAGTAAATAGTCACTGTCCAGGGTGCTGAAAGAGTTAAGCGATCGGCAGTAACTGTTTCTGCACCCGGGACAGTGACTACCAATCCCAATATACATGTATCTGTAAAAAAAAATGAAGTTCATACTTATCGAGAACTCCCTGCTTCTGTCTCCAGTCCGGCCTCCCAGGATGACGTTTCAGTCTTAAGTGACGGCTGCAGCCAATCACAGGCTAATAACAGGCTGCAGCGGTCACATGGACTGCCGCGTCATCCAGGGAGATCGGGCTGGATGCCGAAAGAGGGACGCGTCACCAAGACAACGGCCGGTAAGTATGAATTTCTTTGACTTTCACAAGGGAAAGTGCTGTCCCTTCTCTCTATCCTGCACTGATAGGGAGAAGGGAAGTACTTTTACCGCAGTCCGCAGCAGCTAGTCCGCATCAATTTACTGCACATTTTGTGCAGATCCGCAGCAGAATCTGCAACGCAGATTCTGTGCGGCATTGATGCGGACAGTTGCGGAGGAAATCCGCCACGTGTGGTCATGCCCTTACTGAAGAGGTAGATCAGTAAACAGCAGATGAGGGAAAATATAACCACATCATCATGGTAAAGCTATGCAAATTCAAAGAAACAAGCAATGACATAAACAAACATTTAAGGGAAATGCTTTATATTATTTAAAGAGTTGGCAGATTATGCATTAGTGGGGTATATAAAATAAAGGAACAGCCACTTTGTATACCAGAACACAATGTAGCGGGTCTTGTTAATTCCTCTGCTTTTTGCCTGCGTTGCGACCAAATAAACAAATTGGACAAATCAAGCCTTGAAAACCAAGATTATTTTAACATCGCCTATAAAATGACTGACCCTGTGTATCATATATGACAGTGACGTGAACAATATAATCAGATTCTTCATGTCATGCGCTGTATGAATTTCTATGACTATGTGTGTGGTACTTTTGGGAGCAGGTGGGAAATTTGATCACAACACATCAAAGCCTGGGGGCAAAGTTCCAAAATGAGTATTTGGCAGAGTGAATGTCTTTTCCAGGTGTGGTCTGATTGTAACACTGTACATTATTAAAACATGATACATTATTTCTCGAGGGCAAGGTAAAATCTGGGAAGTCTGTTCTTCCTTCTGCTAGAAGACCTTATTCATCCAAAGACATGTGACGAAAGACCGATTTACAGGACTAGTAACAGTATGAGGCAATTCCTTGTGGTATATGTAGTCCATATATTTATTATATATGTCATATTTACCTCACATTCATTGTGAAACCCACACTTTTCTATAGTTGCACTCAACTTTAGGGTGTAGTATGTTTACAGGTCAAGATAGACATGTTTGGTGGTGGCCAAAAGAGCTTCTCCCAAGGCGTTAAAGTATGTCAGATATTCATCCCCATCGTACTGTGGATTTGGGATATTTTTAGATATGTTTTACTATTTTTACTATTTGTGGCTTCTAGTTACACATATGTGTTAGAATTTGTAGGTATTCTTTATCGAGCCAGGACTGTTTATCTGGTAAATGTGGCTTTCTCTAGAAGGTTTTGCATGCCTAAAAACATACTCTGTTCTAGAATGAACTGTAAGGCTGGGTTCACACGTGGCGGAATTTCACTTAAATTCCGCTGCGGACACTCCGCAGCGTTAATCCGCAGCGGAGCCGTTTCTGCATTGACTTCCACTTCTATTTAGAAGTGTTCGTTTAGACGATGCGTAACATTCCGCTGCGGAGCATAGGCTGCGGAGCGGAATTTGGTGTCCGCAGCATGCTCTGTCTGTTGCGGAGCAGTGGCGGACTCATGGCGGAATTTCTCCATTGACTTCAATGGAGATTCTAAGTTCCGCAATGAAGTCCGCAGCTGTCATGCACATGTTATGTGAGCTGCGGATACGTCTTGCTTTTTTGCCATGACATTTCTTCATTCTGGCTGGACCTATGTATTTCTAGGTCTACAGCCAGACTGAGGAAGTCAATGGGGCTCCCGTAATGACGGGAGCGTTGCTAGGAGACGTCTGTAAATAGTCACTGTCCAGGGTGCTGAAAGAGTTAAGCGATCGGCAGTAACTGTTTCTGCACCCTGGATAGTGACTACCGATCCCAATATACAGCAACCTGTCAAAAAATATAAGTTCATGCTTACCGAGAACTCCCTGCTTCTGTCTCCAGTCCGGCCTCCCAGGATGACGTTTCAGTCTAAGTGACGGCTGCAGCCAATCACAGGCCAAGCACAGGCTGCAGCGGTCACATGGACTGGCGCGTCATCCAGGGAGGTCGGGCTGGATGCCGAAAGAGGGACGCGTCACCAAGACAACGGCCGGTAAGTATGAAATTCGTTTACTTTCACTAGGGAAAGTGCTGTCCCTTCTCTCTATCCTGCACTGAATAGGGAGAAGGGAAGCACTTTTCCCGCAGTCCGCAGCAGCTAGTCCGCATCAATTTACTGCACATTTTGTGCAGATCCGCAGCAGAATCTGCAACGCAGATTCTGTGCGGCATTGATGCGGACAGTTGCGGAGGAAATCCGCCACGTGTGGTCATGCCCTTACATTGATTTTATAGCCTCAGTAAAGGGGCATTCCAGTTTGTAGCAAATAAATGTTATTCATTGTATAATGAAAAGTTATAACATGTTTCAATATACTTTCTGTGTTAGTTCCTTATGGTTTTCAAGATCTCTGCTTGCCGTCATTCAATAGCAACTTTTATTGTTTACTTCCAGTGGATAAAAATCTGCCCTGGTCATGTATTGCACACACGAGTCTTGATTCAGTACAGTTATCAGAGCTGTGCTTTGTAACGTGTCGAGCGCCGGTATGTCTATCACATGACCAGGACAGATATTTATCCAATGGAAGTAAACAATGAAGGTTGCTATTGAATGACAGCAAGCAGAGATCTTGAAAATGAGGAATTTTTATAGATAGTATATGAGAAATATATATAACTTTTCATGTTACATTATATATTTGTCAATGTGGAACTATTGTGCACCTTTTTTTTTAGATCTAACAAATAATTTGTATGACAGTTGGGAAGAATCTTTCAATGTAATGTTTTCTTTTCCCTAAAAACTGATTCTTGAATCTTTAAAAATAGAACAGTCTGCACTATTGTTCTGTGGATAGCAAATGCAGGTTTTTAGTTATAATCCGACGCATATGTGGTACAACGTAAAAATGTGACGCTCTATAAACGCTTATCACGGCTTCTCATGATTTATCAGTAACACAAATTAGCTGAGCACTAACGTCAAAGGGGAACTGGTAAAAACCATAGTTTTATATGTGAATTCTAACCTGTAGTCATGATGTCTAATATCACTGCTGTCCCTTGTAGAATTCTTGAATGTACTGGGCGACGACTGCAAATGTGATTATTTGCCAGCCAGACTTTTTAATGTATTGTACCACTATTACCATGCCATGGGATTCGGTGAGTACTGTACTAGCTGTATTAACAAACCCCAACCTTGCACACAATGGGACTCTTGTAACCATCCGTCCAAAGAATTGGCACACATACAACTGTATTTACAAGGTTAAGGGGCTGTTCACATTTGCATTGGTAGCTCCGTTAGAGACCTACATCAGATATTCAGTATATTTGGCGTACAAAATAACGTGCTGCGCTATTATGTCTGTCAAAATGACGGAAACCATGTCAGAGCCCTGACGAAACCCATTAAAGTAATGGGTTTCGTCCGTCGCCGATGGTTTCCGTCATGCAATGGATCCCGAGCTTCCAGTAATTTCATTGTTCTGCTCCTATGTCAGAGCAGAGCTAAGTAAACTCGAATGCAGGTGTGAAGCCTCCCTAATAGTTGGGCTAGGGTTTGTTGTATTTATGGTATTATTCACAGTCATTTTATGTATAGATATAACATGTATTTTTTTACTTTTTTCTTATTTTTTTTCTTATTTCCATATAAATATGGGACAAGTGATATAAAAAATACTGTCAATTGTGAAACTAGTTAGAAATCTCTAGCCACATAGTAATAATTATTATAATGAGGTTGGCGGATTGTGCAATAGTGGGGTATATGCTGCCCTTACGTTACCTTGGGGGGGCCTCTATAAACTGTTGCTTAGCTTACAAATCCAAGGGGAAAATAATAAAATAAAGGAACAGCCGATTTGTGTATCAGAACACAGTGAAGCGGGTCTTGTTAATTCCTCTGCTTTTTGCCTGCGTTGCGACCAAATAAACAAATTGGACAAATCAATGTTGGAGCCTTGAAAGTTCATGAATAGTATTTTCTGTGTGATCCTCATCATGTCTGATGGATGACTTGATAGAGTAGCTCCAAGGGATGAGTTCAACACGTCTGCTATCTGGTCACATTACATTGACTGCTCTATTGTGTTTGCTCAATAAATCTTTATTAGACTAATTTACTGCCCATGGATGTCAACGTTACGTGTTTATTTCAGCATATTCTGATGAAAGCTTTATTATTCAGCCACCATTCAATTACAAAGATGCCGTTTTGTTTCATTTTACTTCTGAACACAGCTTTTCACATTGTACACTACAATAATGCTGAAAATGGTAGATCGGGAGCAACTGAAAAATAAAAGATGGTGTTACCACATATAGAGCTGAGTTTGTCATGGGTGCAAAAGTCAGTTTTCCACTAGTCACAAATTATGATAAGATTACAATGTCCTATCTGTGTATTACACAGGACTGCAGGTAAACTTTATCTTAAGAGAGTTAACACTATATTTAAACAATGCAGCTCCGGAGATAAATTCAGCTCTGCTATATCTCTATTGCCCTTATTTTGATGCTCATGACACCCTTAAATAAAATAGCCCCTGCACCACATCCTGTCATTACTGTTTTCCAATACAATTATTCCATAGGTCCAGAGACTTGTTAACTGGTGTTCGGACTACATAGGGGGACAGTAACAATATTTGGAATGTTTATTAGCCATTGACTCTTAGACTTAGGGCGGATTTACACGAACGTGATATATGTCCGTGCAACGTGCATGATTTTCACGCGTGTTGCACGGACCTATATTAGTCTATTGGGCAGTGCAGACTGTCAGTGATTTTTGCGCAGCGAGAGTCCGCTGCGTAAAACTCACGATAGGTCCTATATTTCTGCGTTTTTCGCGCATCACAAAATGGGTGCGTGAAAATCACGCGCACCACACAGAAGCACTTCCGTGGGACGCGCGTGATTCGCGCAACAGCAGTCAAAAGTATGTTTGCAAACAGAAAAGCACCACGTGCTTTCCTGTTTCCAAACATCCAAACGGAGTGTCATAATGGCGGCTGCGCGAAAATCATGCAGCCGCACATCCTCTGTGATGACACACGGAGCTGTTAAGTGCACATGCTCGTGTAAATCCCCCCTCAAGGTAGGTAAAAGGGGGTTGCAGCTTGGTGCTGGTGCGAAGGGGCCAATATGTTGCCTGCCTTTCCAAACCTGTATGTTTTCTATAGAGTGTTTATTGTATTCAATTATTTAGGACCCTTTAGTTGTTACTTAATGAAGAAATAGAATCTCCATATAGCCTGTGAGGTACCACTAGGGTTCTGCATCTTTAACTGACTTCTACTTAGTTTTAAAGAGGCTCTGTCACCACATTATAAGTGTCCTATCTCCTACATAATGTGATCGGCGCTGTAATGTGGATATCAGTGGTTTTTATTTTGAAAAACGATCATTTTTGAGCAAGTTATGAGCTAGTTTAGGATTTATGCTAATTAGTTTCTTAATAACCAACTGGGCGTGTTTTTAATATTGGCCAAGTGGGCGTTGTACAGAGGAGTGTATGACGCTGACCAATCAGTGACCAATCCGTGTCCTACACTTCTCATTGTTCCAGCCCAGCTTCTTTCACTGCACAGCGTGATTGTTACAACCCGATTCACTTACATTGTACTGTACTTTATTGTGGAATTTCAGTGCAGACTCTGCAATAGAAAGTCCTCAACAACTACGCTGTGTGTGAACCTGGCCTAAGCAATAGATACAAAGCAAAGGACCTCAATAGTTGGTGGGCATTAAGCAGTTAAATTCAAAAAGAGCTGCCTGCCGGCAGAAAGAAGCCCTGTTTTCCAACTATTATGTAAAAATAAAAAATTCTTTATTAGATTTGCAACAGGACAGACTACATAAAGTTTAAAAGTTAATGTCCATTTCTGACAGCAGTCAGCATAATGCCAGACGTAGGAGCTCTGTCTAGAAAGGGTTAAGTACCACAACCACAGAGCGCTACATTCAATTAGTTAGTAGTTAGATTCTAGAGCGTCAATAGGACAATTATTAAAATGAAGGTAGAAGCCCCCCGACATGTTTCGCTACGATGTAGCATCTTCAGGGGTATCGGGGGTTCAGGACCTCTATTCTAGTGATCGGTGGGGGACCCATGTGTGGGATCTGCAGCGATCAGACATTTATCCCCTATACTTTGGAGAGGTAATAAATGTTAATCTTGGGACAACCCCTTTAAGGGATTGGCTCTACTAGTCAATATAACATATTATTAACCTACCCACAGTTAAGTTTTACTAGCACAATAGCACCTTAAAATATTTAAAGTGTAACTAAACGTTTGACAAACTTCTGACATGTCATAGTGACATGTCAGAAGTTTGGATTGGTAGGGGTCCGAGCACTGGGACCTCCACCAATCTTGGGGGTCTCAGCCGCTTCGTGTCTGTTCGGCTTTTTCCGTGAATAAATGTATCAGTGTACGGACTCAATAGAAAGTTTATGAGCCCATACTTCGATACATCGGCTTTCCGGAACAAGCCAGACAGACACAAAGCGGCTGAGCGATCACACGAGCGCTTCAGCTGCTTCGTTCTAGCTCAGCTGCTTTGTGTCTGTTCGGCTTTTTACGGAAAGCCGATGTATCGGAGTACGGGCTCCTAGACTTTCTATTGAGACATGTCAGAAGTTTGTCAAACGTTTAGCTGCACTTTAATAAATATACAATTATAATAGATTTAAGAAAATAAACCAACAAAACCCAAATGACAAATAATAAAAAAGAACATTTATAATAATATGCATGAATGTGAACTACCAAGTAAAATACCAGATGTATATTAAAAGTATGAAAACGTTACTATTCATTGCCAAAAAAAGCAAATTAAAAAAAATCACGATTGGTCAAGAGATCCTACTATGCTTTCATGACTGCTCCAACTTTCAGTATACAGATCCTATCCTGAGAAGAGCAACCCAAGGAGACAGTCTCCGACCTATAGGTGGCGGTGATAGGACCACCATGCATCGCTTTCTAAACCTAGGGGTCTCGGGTTTAACTTTGTCCCTACATCTTTTACCTATATAGATTCAGCATGGGATTTGGGGAAAAGCATACATGTAAGGTGTCGTACCACTCATAGTAATAAAAGGGTCTGTAACATGTATGGTCGTAGGACTAAAGACTTATAATACAGCCGCAAGGTCTGATCTCTCATTCACGTTCCTCACTTTTGTAAGGCAAAAATTTGTATTATTTACAGCTGGAAGGAACTAGCCGTTTATCTGTGTGGTCAACCCTTTCCTTTTAGTCTAGTTTATAACTAACAAAACATTGAAAACTAGTTCAGCTCTGCTACATCTGAATGTTAACTAAATAGGCACTTTGTTTTATGATGACTACCAATCCTTAGGTTATGTACGGTCAGCTACTGTACATGGATAACAACGGTGACTTACTAATGTAGTTGACCTCCATTACTTTATTACTATACAAGCAATGAAACCAACTTAAGCTGACATGGATGTTATAGGACTTTAACATGTCATTACACCGTATGGTCTGTGCGGTATCGCTGTAATATAACACTTACTTCTATGAGGCATTCCAGACAAGTCCACAGAAGTAGAGCATTAACACCGTAAACCCAAAGTAGGAGCCTCCTTTGTCTAGTTGCGAGTCATTTTACTGCTGCATAACATGGAGAGATTTAGAAAAACCCAGTCAATGAAACAAGATCTGAATTTGTATGTCTGTGCGACCACTGGAATCTTTCCAAAGTCTGATTCAGCACCAGTGAACGGTTTGCTCATTTCTTTATAATCCTCTTCTGAATGACAAGATGTCAATGCAGGACATTGTCTGGAATGCAGACACATTATGGAGGTGCCACACATAGCTCGAGATAGACGGTTACTTTATATTGGGACTGAGTATATTCCTAGAACTGATTTATTTAGGAGAAAAGCAACCCGTATAGCCAATAAGGTGGAGGACCCAGTAAGGAGTCTTTATCATCATTTTAACATAGTATTACTATAGTACATAGTAATATTGTTGCCTGTATTAGATAGAATATGCAATTGTCCAAGTACTTGTACAGTTTCACGTACTAACATACTGTATCTGATATATCCTTGACTTATACTGACCAATGGAAAAATACAACGAAAGCTGGCTATAGGCATACAATAATGAGGCCATGGACCAAAAAAAGACAACAGAAGAATTAGATAAGATCAACTAAAATCTTAGAATGTTTCAGAAAATGTACTGTAAGGGCATGCCCGGACGTGGCGGAGTTCTTCCGCCACTGTCCGCATTAATGCCGCACAGAATCTGCGTTGCAGATTCTGTTGCGGCTTTGCCTAAAATGGGCATTAAATTGATGCGGACTAGCCGTTGCGTATTGAGGGGAAGAGGGCTTCCCTTCTCTCTATCAGTGCAGGATAGAGAGAAGGAACAGCCCTTTCCCTAGTAAAAGTAAAAAGAAATTCATACTTACCCGGCCGTTGTCTTGGTGACGCGTCCCTCTTTCGCCATCCAGCCTGACCTCCCTGGATGACGCGGCAGTCCATGTGCCCGCTGCAGCCTGGGATTGGCCTGTGATTGGCTGCAGCCGTCACTTGGACTGAAACGTCATCCTGGGAGGCCGGACTGGAGGAAGAAGCAGGGGGTTCTCGGTAAGTATGAACTTCTATTTTTTTTATGGTTGATGTATATTGTGATCGGAAGTCACTGTCCAGGGTGCTGAAACAGTTACTGCCGATCGCTTAACTCTTTCAGCACCCTGGACAGTGACTATTTACTGACGTCGCCTAGCAACGCTCCCGTAATTACGGGTGCACACACGTAGTCACCCGTAATTACGGGAGCCCCATTGACTTCCTCAGTTTGGCTGTAGACCTAGAAATACATAGGTCCAGCCAGAATGAAGAAATGTCATGTTAGTAAAACCAATACGCTCCGCACACATAACATCTGCGGACTTCATTGCGGAATTTTGAATCTCCATTGAAGTCAATGGAGAAATTCCACAATGAGTGCGCAACAAGTCCGCTACACGTCCGCAACAACCATTGTACGCTGCGGACACCAAATTCAACACCGCAGCCTATGCTACGCAGCGGAATTGTCCGCAATGTTTAAACGAACCCAACTACAAAGCTGTGGAAGGCAATGGAGAAACGTGTACGCTGCGGATTTCCGCTGCGGACTATCCGCAGCGGAATTCCAGAGCAATTCCACCACCTCTGGTCATGCCCTAAATGTCGCAAATGTTATTATTAATTGTTAATTGGATTTGCATAGATGTGATATGCATTTGGCAATCTGACAAGTATTGCAAACGCTACAGAACCAGATTGACCTCATTAAAGTCAATAGAGCTCGTCAGAATTGATTGGTGCCCATTTGAAAATGGGTCTAGCTGTCATGATAAAAAAAAACGCTAGTGTGAACAGATTCATGATAGATCCTTGATAAATCAAAATGCCTATTGGATCCTGATGAAGCTTATTGAATCCGTTCAATTCATGTTATTTTTTTTTACAATGAATGTTATCCTGCCCTTCAAAAGCAACATATATGCTGATAAAATAACAGGGTGCTACATCAGCCTATGCCATGCAAAGCAAATATTAAAATGGCCAAAATCAGATCACTGTGATAATCTGAGGGTCAATAGACTTCTGTCCCATATGTTTATAGCAGGTAGCCTGTGCTATATACTAATGTTTTTTATTCTTGAGCATGTGCATGGATTTTTGTGAGCCCCATTCAGATGTAACGGACAGTCGCAGAAATTTCTTAAACAAAGTCTGCCACCTCTGAATCTAACCTAAAGGAAAAACATGTACATTTCAGAAGCAAAGCAACCTGCCTGATCATTAAAAGGCAACCAATAACCTATTAAGTCAGGTTATATTTTTATTAATCACCAATATCATCGCAAAATACATATCTATGTACAATGAAAAAACACCCACTGATTTTGTAACAACTTGTGGCTGCTATCACTACACCCAGCTATTAAATACAGCGATGCCAAACGTTCAGCGCCACACACCAAGATAAGTAATAGCTAATACGCAAATGACATAGCATCACCAAATAATATATCAATCCGCTTATTATACATAAATAATAAAGAGCACATAGGTGCACATTAGTCCGTAGTAATAAAAAATCACACAAATATTATAAAGACTCCAGTAAAAGTACGTTTGTGAGTGTAACATCACAATACAGCCTCACCTAATCTTGAGAAAAGTAGAGCAAATGTCAGACAAGCTGTTAAGGCTGGGTTTACAAGTTGCGGTCCGCGATTGGCGGCATAAAACAAATTTTGACCGCGACGTAAGAGCCCAGCCTTAGGGTATTCCATTAAACTTGTTTATCTTCTATAATTCATAGAGCAAGGAAGCTAACCGTTATAGTCTAAGGGTATGTCCACATGTGTGGATGAGATTTGTTTAAGGGCACATCCAGACATGGCAGAGTTTTTCCACTGCAAATGTTGGTGCAAATTTGGGGCAATTGCGCAACGAATCTGCACCAACATTTGCATATTTGACAGGTAATTCAGACGTTGCAGATATCACAGCGGACTTGCCACAGATTTCAGTTTTTGCATTACAAAGGCTGAAATCCGCAGTGAAATTCCGCTTCTTCTCCGCAGCAGACAGTGCATGCTGCGGAGGGAAAATTCCGCACCGCAGCCTATGGTCCGCAGCGGAGTTTTCAGCAATGTCCGAACTAACTTGCCTAAAAAAGGAATGAAACAAATGTAAAAATCGTCCGCTGGAGAATTCCACTGCGGACTGTCCTCAGCGGAATTCCACAGCAATTCCGCAACATCTGGCCATGCCCTAAGGGCATGGCCCCACATGGCGTATTTCTTCCGCAACTGTCCGCATCAATGCCACACAGAATCTGTGTTGCAGATTCTGTTGCGGATCTGCCCAAAATGTGCAGTAAATTGATGCGGATTAGCCGTTGCGTATTGAGGTGAAAGTACTTCCCTTCTCTCTATCAGTGCAGGATAGAGAGAAGGGACAGCACTTTGCCTAGTGAAAGTAAAAGAATTTCATACTTACCGGCCGTTGTCTTGGTGACGCGTCCCTCTTTCGGCATCCAGCCCGACCTCCCTGGATGACGCGGCAGTCCATGTGACCGCTGCAGCCTGTGATTGGCTGCAGCTGTCACTTAGACTGAAACGTCATCCTGGGAAGCCGGACTGGAGGAAGAAGCAGGGAGTTCTCGGTAAGTATGAACTTCTATTTTTTTTACAGGTTGATGTATATTGTGATCGGAAGTCACTGTCCAGGGTGCTGAAACAGTTACTGCCGATCGCTTAACTCTTTCAGCACCCTGGACAGTGACTATTTACTGACGTCGCCTAGCAACGCTCCCATAATTACGGGTGCACACACATAGTCACCCGTAATTACGGGAGCCCCATTGACTTCCTCAGTCTGGCTGTAGACCTAGAAATACATAGGTCCAGCCAGAATGAAGAAATGTCATGTTAGTAAAACCAATACGCTCCGCAGCACACATAACATGTACATGATATCTGTGGACTTCATTGCAGAATTTAGAATCTCCATTGAAGTCAATGGAGAACTTCCGCAATGAGTCCGCAACCAGTCCGCCACACGTCCGCAACATCCATTGTATGCTGCGGACACCAAATTCCGCACCGCAGCCTATGCTCCGCAGCAGAATTTTCCGCCTCGTCTAAACGAACACTACTAAAAAGCAGTGGAAGGCAATGGAGAAACGGCTCCGCTGCGGATTAACGCTGCGGAGTGTCCGCAGCGGAATTCCAGAGCAATTCCGCCACGTGGGGCTTTGCCCTAAATGTCATCCACTTTGCTACTGTGAAACGCTGTGGAATTTCCACAAGTAAAATCCAGATCAAAATTCTGCAGTGTTTCACAGTAGCAAAGTGGATGACATTTAAACAAATCTCATCCACATGCGGCGGAAAAAACCCGCAGAAAACACGTGTCTAATTTGACCTGTGGTGCGGATTCTCAATCTGCAGCATGTCAACTCTTGCAAAAACCCTGAGGAAATGTCGCAGTGTTTACGTTGTGTGAGAACATACCCTTAGGCATTGTTAACACAGTGCAGATTTGCTGCAGATTTTTCATGTATTTTTTAAGCCAATACCAGAATTGAATCCAGGAGGCCTTCCTTTATATATTTCTTCTGTTTAGGTTCTGTTCCTAGTTTTGGCTAAAAAAAAAATGCATGTAAAATCTGCAGGAAATCTGCACTGTGTGAACAAGGCCTTACAAGTAAAAAAGGAAAATAACTCACAACGCACGAAAGGCTACTGAAAATAGTATCTACCTTCTACTGCACTTACTGACCCCTTCTTCTATAGCTTTCCCTGCATGTGTGACAATATTTGTGGATATCAGTATTTATAATGGTATAAACTTACATTACAGCTCCAAAAACTTGTATGTAAAGCTTTGTATATATATATATATATATATATATATATATATATATATATATATACACATTTATATATGTGTGTATATATATATATATATATATATATATATTACCAAATATATTCAAATTAAGCAGCACTCGTGTAATAAAGTGGTGGGTGCAAAGCAACTAGAGCTTAATCCACAGCTCAATATACCATACCAGAAAGCAAGGTCCAGTAGGAAAACGTGTGGTTTTCAGAGTCAAGATAAACTTGGTTGCATCTGTATGTATATATATATATATATATATATATATATATATATATATACACACACACACACACGTGTATATATATATGTATATGTGTATATATATATATATATATATACATATATGTATATATGTATATATATATATATATATATATATATATATACATATATGTGTAAGTAAATAAAATAACCTGTGATTAATATTGGCTGTATAGTCGGCATATGTATAAAGTTCAGAGTATGGAGTAAATCTTTACTACTGTAAACAGAGTTATTCCAGACAGAAGGGCAGACACATTCAGAGAGGGGCAGCAGCAGCTGTGTACTCACCACTGGAGCAGTTGGGTCCTCCCCATCCCGGCTCACACTGACAGGTGTTGGGGGCTATGCAGCGGCCGTGAACACATTTATCAGCACAGTGAGCTGTCACACATCAAAAGAAAGAGAAGGGTAAACCAAACAGCAGAAAAATGTTTTACCAGCAGATCAGGACTTCATTACATAAATTCCTCTTATTTTATGTTGTACTAACTGGATATTATTCCTTTATTTCTAATATTTATTTTTTTACAATTTTAATGGAGCACAAACCATGTGGGTTAATAACCAAATTATGCAACACGGTTTTGGATGATGCATTCAGGGTCTTATTTTTAAAAATGAAAGATTTACAATTAGTAGTAAAATTATAGGGGTAAATATTCTCTGGCTTTGCAACTTTCATCATATAGGTGGCTGAGATTAGTGACACCCTGAGCCGATCATAACGCTGAGTGACAAAGTTGTCAGTCAATGGAAGGCAACCTGTTCTATTGTAGTTACAGACTTAAGGCTCTGGCATTAAAGGCTATGTACACCTGAAATGTTTTTGGTTTTTAATAAAAATGTCTATCAGTGTGATTAGTGCAACTTTCAACTTTTTATAAAAAATTATTTTTACTTTTTGAGATACAGCTGCTTTGTCTACTGTATACAGAGCAGCTGTATTGTGCGCTATGACCTGAATCCGTTAGGTCCACGGGACTGACGAGTTCAGTGAAAGCGAGTCCTGTGTGTCTCTGACACATCTAAGTTATGAACTTAGATGTGATCAATAGACGCAGATACATGCAGGACCCGCTGACACTGAACCGGTTAGTCCCGCGGACCTGACAGATACAAGTTTCAATGCTAGATACTGCTGCTCTGTATACAGTAGACAAAGCAGATGTATCTCAAAGAGTTAAAATAATTTTTAATAAAAAGTATTTTGAAAGTTGCAGCTATCCAACTGATTTTTATTGTTTTATTAAAATTAAAAAAAACTATTTCAAAGGTATATAGCCTTTAAAGAGCAGAAGAGGAGCTTGTGGTGGTCCCCGTTGCAAATGCTATATCCTCCATAGAAGAAGTTCTCCTTCTAGGCTACCTACTAATCTGGGCTCTAAACTGAGAAGCTCTTGGGCCCATTGCAAAAATCTTACCTGAACCCACTACCTAACAGGAGACAACTCTCAACATATGTAGCTATATCAGGTTGTTTGGGATGTATATACATAATTACTCATTTGTAGAGTCAGAAAGCTCTATATAACATCACTGTGCATTAGTATAATTATTATATAGTATTATAAGACTGCTGTTCTTGTAAATGATCTTGATGAGACAATCCATTTCCAGATTAAAGCCAGTCCGGGCTTCAGAAAACCCTCATCAACCAAAGTGAGAGCCGCTCTTTGTTAATAGCACTCTGCTCTAGCTAATAGAGGGAAGTTCCATTCTTTAAGGGCGGGTTCACACATGGCGGAATTGCACTTAAATTCCGCTGCGGACACTCCGCAGCGTTAATCCGCAGCGGAGCCGTTTCTACATTGACTTTCACTTTAATTTAGCAGTGTTCGTTTACACGATGCGTACAATTCCGCTGCGGAGCATAGGCTGCGGAGCGGAATTTGGTGTCCGCAGCATGCTCTGTCTGTTGCGGAGCAGTGGCGGACTCATGGCGGAATTTCTCCATTGACTTCAATGGAGATTCAAAGTTCCGCAATGAAGTCCGCAGCTGTCATGCACATGTCATGTGTGCTGCGGATACGTCTTGCTTTTTTTACTTGACATTTCTTCATTCTGGCTGGACCTATGTATTTCTAGGTCTACAGCCAGACTGAGGAAGTCAATGGGGCTCCCGTAATGACGGGAGCGTTGCTAGGAGACGTCAGTAAATAGTCACTGTCCAGGGTGCTGAAAGAGTTAAGCGATCGGCAGTAACTGTTTCTGCACCCGGGACAGTGACTACCGATCCCAATATGCATGTATCTGTAAAAAAAAATGAAGTTCGTACTTACCGAGAACTCCCTGTTTCTGTCTCCAGTCCGGCCTCCCAGGATGACGTTTCAGTGTAAGTGACGGCTGCAGCCAATCACAGGCCAAGCACAGGCTGCAGCGGTCACATGGACTGGCGCGTCATCCAGGGAGGTCGGGCTGGATGCCGAAGGAGGGACGCGTCATAAAGACAACGGCCGGTAAGTATGAATTTCTTTTACTATCACTAGGGAAAGTGCTGTCCCTTCTCTCTATCCTGCACTGATAGGGAGAAGGGAAGCACTTTTCCCGCAGTCCGCAGCAGCTAGTCCGCATCAATTTTCTGCACATTTTGTGCAGATCCGCAGCCGTAATCCGCAGCCCGGATTAGGTGCGGCATTGATGCGGACAGTTGCGGAGGAATTCCGCCATGTGTGGTCATGCCCTTACACCCATTTGCCCTAGTAGGTAATATGGAAACGGGTCGTATTGATGATACAACGCCTTTAGGTAGCATGGTGGTCCTATCAGCGCCACCTATAGGTAGGAGACTCTCTCTTTATACTGCTGATTGCATTCTATCCACCCTATGTAAAATACAGATAATATGGGTATTAAAGGAAACATTGTGTAATAGGATTACTAATTTAGTCTAGAATTGTAGATATTTTAGCTCGTATAAATAGACATTATGGAGTTTTGAATTTTCAGTCCAAACATTTTGCTATACATTATGCAGCATAATGGTACTATATATTTATATTCTTATATTTAATTTGTATAGACTATGTCAAATCTTCTATTCTTCTGTATACTTTTTACATTGTACATTGTAATTCCTAAAGAGAATAAACACTTAACTTCCTCTGTCTTCAGCTTAGTGATTACGGACCTAATACAGCATGAAGCGTTATGCTTGGACAGCTGCTTATACAATAATATTAACAATACCAAATTCAAATTGGGGAAACATTTACTAGGAATTCTCTCTGAAATTGGAGCTCAGATATGTGATCCTTATAATAGGAGTTAGAGTTTGCAGCCTCCTTCTAGCACTAAAGGGTTAATCCTAAACTTAATGCATTTATTCTCCTCTCACACTAAGTTTGCTTATTATTTGAGTTTGGCACACTTAACTGGCATGCTGCCATCCAGAGTCACCAACTCAAGGGAAAGCTCGGGCACAGCAGCTGTCAGTCGACACTATGATTCTGTTTATATAGTATTACGTTCGCACACAGCTAGTGAGGGGGCATGCATTCTTACATATATCAGAATTAATCCAGTTGATAAAAATGGTACAATAATGTGGAATATGTTTCAAGTATAGAAAGCAATCTATGTAATAACAATGTGTATTATTACAAAAGTCTAACACTCCAATGCAATATGCAGAAAGCATGTAATGTAAAGTAAATGTTACGCTATACCCTCCCTGCCCGTTCTCTACACATTATCATACAAATTTCTCTACAAATATTAAAGTACAAAAATAGATGGAGCAGTACAAGCTCTCCAGTACCAGCTTCCCTCCGACACATCATCATGTTCTTACTTGAAAAGAAGTCATGGATGATAAGTGTTATGGGAATCCGATATGATATACTGGACACTACGCAGACACTCTTCTATTGTTCTATCGTTCAATAAAAATCTGCTCAACTTATATTCAATGTGCTGGTGGGTAATTTTATTGTAATAAAGGATGCTTCTGCATATGTAGATGACTTCCTTCACATTGAATAGCTAAGGCTCTATTCACACCACGTTCTGTGTGTATGCCGTGTGTATAGAACAATATTTGCAACTATATGCCATAGACTTCCTTTGTAAAAAAAACAAAACACCTATTTTTGCAGGATGGCCTTATATTCGAAGGCATATTTGGCTATGCTTTCCAATACACTTGAAAAAAAGATATGCTGACAATTGCTGGCCAGTCAAATGCCAAAAAGACACTATTCTGGCATACGTCCAGCTCATAAAAGTCTATAGAGATGTCTTCAAAAGGTAACTCCATACAAGAGACATAATTCAACTTTATCAGTTTATCTGTTCTTTACCTATGCAGTCATTCTAGATTCTGACCAGGCTTCCATGAGGACAGCCAGACTCGAATACTAGGTGTATTATTACTTTATTATATTTATTACTTTATTTATTTATTATTATTATAATTATTATTATTATTTTATTTATTATGAAAAACACTGACAACTTGTCACAGCTCCGCTGTAATTGTGCCAAACTGCAACTTTTTTTTAAGGACTCTTCACAGATACACAAACACAGGAGTGAATCTAAAAAGAAAGAAAAGTATAAAGGAAAGATTGATACTTATCCGTTCTTTTGTATTCACTCCTGTGTTTGGCACAAAAAAACTGCATCCAAAACTGTGCATTATTACATGTTGGAAAAATACTTTTGTAACTTTTGTAAGGAACTCTTGAGACAGTGTTGTCAAGACATCTGCTCATGTCAAGACCTAACTGAGTTTTATAAATTAAATAAAAAGAAAGAAGCATGTACATCCAGTCTATAGGAAACAGAGGCTTCCAAATTTCTGTGCAATACAGATTATGAGGGACGTATTCACCCTCACAGATGTCAATCATGTCTGTCATCCTCCCATTCTGCTGCGGTAAATCCTTTGAACATTATGTGTATACTGTTTGTGTATAGCTTTCAAATGCAGCAAGGCAGTACCACAATACTTGACAGGAAAATTGTTGAATTTTAGATACAATGATGAAGCAAATGTAGTATTTACCCATTCAACAAATAGAAAAAAAAAACAACACAAGTTTATCCCCACAGTCAGGCTTATATGACACACCATCACAAACGTCTCAATCTCTTACTATTAAAGAGGTTGTCTTATAATGACAACCTCTGTCCATATGCCCCAAGAGGACATATAAACATCATAAATTGGGGTGCCCAACTGGGGACCCACTCTATGAGCAAGAACGGAAAACTCTGGTGAACCCAAAGCTTCCAATGCATTACATGGAGGACATTCGTTGCAGGGGAAATGTATAGCCTAGTACAGCCTTCCCCAGTGATCACAGCTGATGCCATGGGTTATAAGAACAGGATCGGTGGCTTCCACACAAAAAAAAAGGTTATCTAAATTAGACAGTCACCTAAATTTTTGCATTATTTAGAACATATCTGAACAATAAGATACTAAATCCAGTGTTTTTAATGTCACTGGCATTTACTGACCCCCACAATGACCTGTACAGTAGTACAGTATTTGTAGTCAGTGTTCATAATAGTATAACAGAAAAGTGATCTTGACCTCATACATAGTTGAACACCATCCACAGCAGAAATTGCCTTTTGTTTATGAGAAATAAATGGTCTGTTAAGTGGCCACAGTAAGGGAAGTGGTCAATTCCATGTCTTAATTCTGGCATGATAGAAAAAATGTTTCATGGCCAGAAATGACCACATTCTAAAACAGATGTCATCAATAAAACCACGGAATCCACAATGTCATGGCTATATCATGGCACCAAGCTTTCCGAGTCATAAGTGCTATAAACTTATATCTAATGGTCAATCTATTATACCTAATAGTGAGACCAGTAAAGACAATGTGGAAACTGGGCTGTTAAGTGAGACAAGGTACACCACCAAACTTATAATAATACTGTATATAAGCTACGCTATAATTTTACAAATGTATTAAGAATTCTTGAAAAGTTTACTTACGCACACACTTGTCTTTGCTTTCATAAAATCCAGGACAACACTGAGATTTGCGCCTATACATAGTTTTTTCTCCACGTCTATATGCAGTGCGGTAACTAATTCTGTAGAAAACAAACACAAAAAATGTCATTCCAAATCCAAGTTTGACAGATGTATAAAGGGATATATAATAAAGTAAGAGGCAAATTTTCATTTTTGCTCTTCTAAAGACACATTCTTCTCAGAGTACCCTGGGTGCAACCAGACATGTTTCTGGATCTGTGCTGGGTCATAAAGCAAAAATGAAGAGGTATATTATACTCCGCTTAATACATTATAGGTTAGGGGTTTTAAAATGTTATTCTCCTAGGGTCTCACTTGCTGGCCCTGACTTCTGGGAGATGTTACCACTTCACTCCTGGTAGACTATGTTTCTGCAAGCCCCAGCTTTATAGTCTTCTATTCTAATTCATGTAGTTGCTATACATCAAGGCTATATTGTATTTGTAGAGTGCAATACTACACTATACACTTAACTCACTAGTGCAGAAACTGTGCCTGACTGGATGCAGGAGTATAAAGGCCTTTTTACACCGGCTGATAAGCGTCCGGTGCAGCGAGCGCCGATCAACGGGACATCATTGATCGGCGCTCATTTCTCCTGTCACACGGAGCTATGGATGGGGACGAGCGGTCATTACTCCGATCGCTCGTCCCCATAGATTATCATCATGTCGGCAGAGTGTCTCCCTGTTTACACAGGGAGATGTGCTGCCGACAACGATAATATTTCACTTTTCTAAAACGATACGATCAGCAGATGATCGAGCGTTTGCTCGTTCATCTGCTGATCGCTGCCCTGTTTACACAGGGCAATTATCGGCAACGAGCGTTCTGTGAATGCTTGTCTGCCCGATAATCGCCCAGTGTAAAACCCCTTAACTCACTGGGGTGGCCCATTTCACAGTTTAAAGGCAGCCGATATAGAAGCTCAGAGTAGCAATTTTTAATGTATGATGTCCATCAAATGCATGAAGTGACAACTAATCTTGCATTTGCACTGCAAGGACATGAAAAGTAGTCACGATTAAGACATTACACATATTGTGTCATTACTTAGTCCAAGTTATCTATTTAGTCTGTGTAAATAGTAATAGAGCTAAGTTCAGCCTGTGATTTTACCCGTATTTTGGCAACACCATACTACCTTGAAGTATATCCTACCCCCTTTGGTGACCTAGAATCTATACTATTCATAGAAAAATACTCTGCATGAAAAATTATGGGGTTTGCTCTATTTTTTTTTAGGCAGCTAAAACCCATCATTGTGAACTGGTAATAGTCTGTATTCTGCCTGCAGACAAAGAGCTACTGAATATACACTAACCCTAAACAGATTATGTTCCTCCCCTAACCATCTAAACTAACCACCTTGGACAGGAGGAATTGCTATCTCCAGGCTGCTGCATGGGCTGCTTCGATTGTATGTAGGACTTTGATTATCCTAGTGATGTCAGATTGATGTCATGGTGGAGGGAGAGTGGACAAAGGACTTTGCCCATGTTACCTTTAATAAGACCTCTTTCAATCACTCTCTCCATTTTATATTCTGCAAGATGCTTGGACAGCAGTAGAGGGTTCACTTCATGGTCAATACATTTACCACATATAAGGTATTAAAAAAAAGATAACTAATGATACTTACAGTATACAGTACATGGATGGTAATTTAATGCATATGATAATACAATAATATACCATATATAATAGGTAGAATAGAATCTATTATAAAAGGACAGTACAAGAATAAGTATCTTACCTATGTCTTGTGCATTTAAACCAATTCAGTATATCTGTGCAGCTAGTGTAATAGACCTGGTCAAATGGATGTGCATACGATTCTTGAACTGTAACAGAATAGCTGTGAAAAGATGTAAACCAGTAGATTATGTTTAAAGTCTTATTTCCTAGATCAATTCAAGAAGAAAAAGCTGGAAATATCCTGAAAGCCACACTACTTATTCTTCCACCACTAGCTGAAATTTCAGCTTGGCTGCCTCTATTAATCTTGCTCCCAGTTACTGCTTTAGGTAAAACTCAGAAATTGTGAGAGCAATGCTAACACTTCTTTGCTGCACAAGATTTTTTTTTTTACATGAAGTTACTACTTAATGTAGAAATGCATGTTTCATTTTTATAGTCAATGATATGTCAAAAGATAGAACAATGTCTGAAACCTCAAAGATTTCTACAATGAAGTGACATGGTACTCAGTAAAGCACCAAAGTTCATATGGATTTCTTTTTAATGGGGAATGAAGTTATATATTAGCATATACTGTATATGTCTCGGAAGTTTCAAGCTATTGAAATTCCCAATCAACACCAAGGGAGTTTGGGAACATTACGTCCATAGCTTTTTTGTTCTGGGAATCATTGGGGTTCCAGGCTACAAGATTGCCATTATTTATAGTGGAAATGTAGACAATTTTTTTGTTATTTTGCATACTTTTCCAAGGGGGCATTGCCCTCAATGCTCTCTACCAGCTGGATCTCCACAATGAGAATCAGCCCTTCCAAGAGCTGTTTCAAAGGCATCTCACCAGAACCTACTGTGTTTTGATGAGGAGCAACAACTCCGAAACAGTGCTATTTATGGATGGATGTCTGGTTTTGCTATTATAGTCAAGTTCAAAGGCCCTATAAAGGGTCAGACACTGTTTACAGTATAATCACCTATAGGTGGCACTAGAGAGACAGTTTTTCTCCTTCTGAAAGAGAGCTATTTTCAAAAAGTTTATGCAAATGAAATATTCCTAGCTACATCAAGAGCTGGCATTAAAGGTAGTTGATCTATTGGATCATAAGACTACAGTGTGGACTATAAATATGAGAAATGGTATATCTTAAGTGACCCTTCCCTAACATATGCTTTTGTTTACTGACATTCTTACATAAATCTCATGGGAACCGGTGAAACAGATGAAGAGTAAAGAGTGGGGAAGCATTCTAAGATAATGCAGCAAATTATTAAAAGCAATGATTGGAGCAATTTTATAATGTTACACATTTACTGTAATCATTTTGTCGATAAACATTAAAGGGATTATTTTAGATTAAATTCTAAAATACTCCCTTTTTTATTTATTGACAGGACTATTAGAGTAAATATCTAACATTGTAAACAAAATTGTATTTCTCTAATATATGTAAAAAAAAAATGGCAACAAAATTGGTTTTGCAAATCCAAACCCTGTATGTAATCTGATCCTACAGTCTGACGCCTCTCCCTCCGTCCCTTCTTAGGCTGGGTTCACACTGAGTTTTTTTTCAGGCGGAAAATCAGCCTCAAAATACAGTTTGGAATTTTGAGGCAGATTTTGCTCTGCCTGCACGCCGATTTTCGCAGTGTTATTTCGCCCATGCCCATTGAGCGCCGCGGGCAAAAAAATGCCGCAAAATACGCTTTCTCTGCCTCCCATTGATGTCAATGGGAGGTCAGAGACGTATACACCCGAAGATAGGGCGTGTCGCTTCTTTTTCCCGCGAGACGGTTTTTCCGCTCGCAGGAAAAAAACTCCTCCGCCTCCCAATGAAATCAATGGGAGGCATTTTCCGCCATTTTTATGCGTTTTCCAACGCGTTTTCCACATCAAAAAAACGTGTCAAAAAAACTCTGTGTGAACTGGCACTTAATCTGCAGGATCAGACTACACACAGTAGTAGGTTTTTTTTATATGTAATCTGTAACTATGGAAACACATAGGTCTGCATAAGAGCTGTAGGCACAATACGGTAGAGGTTTTTACTAATCAGACTAATCAAGACTCTGGCTTCATTTTTTATTTGAGATGCATTGGAGTAATTAAACATTGTTGCAATGATGTCAAATTTTATTAGATAATAAGAGATTAAATCATTTAAAAGGGTTCTGTACTTTGGACATTTTGTGATTGACTCCGAGACCACATTGTACTAGGTCTTAAAGAACCAAGCATGTCCTTACACCTAGACTGCAATATATGCAGTAGGTGTAGAGATGCCCAGTATGGACTTGTAACGTCTGTGGTCGCTGACCACAAACTCCTTCCATCTGGTCGACGCCCTTCTCTCCAGAGATGTTTGTACAAGTGGCCGTCCTGTTCCACATTGACCACCAGGGTTCACTCGCGGACTCAGGCTAGCTTTGGAGCCAGAGTGCACACAGGTGTGAGATTGAGCTGATTGCTCCCAGAGCACCCTTGACTATAAGAAGGGCTCTGCCCATTCCTGGCTTGCCAGAGCCTTGTTGTCGTTATCCTAGTATGTCTATGCAAATAGTCTCCTAAGTGTTTTCCAGTTCCAAGTGTTCCCTGTTCCTGCTACCTGTAACCAGTATCCCGTGCTATCTTGGTCAAGTGCCGTGTTGAGCTGAAGTCGTGCTGTGCTGTGTACCATGCCTGTCCTGCTACACCACGCCTGGTGCCTGCCTGCTGCCTAGTCCCAGCCACAAGTACACTATACGAACTATAGACTGTGACCTGTGTCCTGTTGGCCAGCTGCCATACCGTCAAGGCGGTACGGCCCAGTGCGTCCACATACCCAACGTGACAGGACTCTTATGTGTAGACATACTGTACTCAGAACTACACCTCTGTACAATGTATCACAAGATCTTAGCTTGGGAACCAAATGTGTATGGAAATTGTTCTATGTTCATGTATATTTGCTGATTATAAATTCAAATAACATATTTTACATTACATTATCCGTAGCAGGATTATTCTAAACTAAAATTGCATATCCAATAGATACAAACTTACCTTTCCCAGTGGCTACACACGTTTGGATCCTCAAGATTAAGAGTGAATGACATTCCAAGCCATTGGTACAGAACTAATGCAAAGAGCCCATAGCAGTGAGATATCGAAAACATCTTGCATGAAACGACCTGTTGAAAAATATATTCCCCATGATAATATGAAGGATAATTGTAACTAAGCAAGAATGATAATATATTATATAGCATTACACTTAACCAATTGTCCCCTGTAAGGACCCAGATCATGCCACGGGAGGATTTACCATCTGTTAATTACAACAAGGTATGAAAACACAGACTTCTGCAGCAAGGTGGCCGGGAGAAAGGACAGATTATCAGCTTTGAACTTGTTCACTTTATATGAGGTCACCTATAAAAAATGGACCAAGAAAAAAGCTGGGGAAAGAAACAGAACTACCTGCCTGGTTATTATGCAAAACTCCATTATTACACTACATCTTAAAATATACTGTAATACTACGCTAACGTTTCCCTGCGAAAATACAGCCTACACACTATATTGCAAAAGCTATCATGGAATGTACAGTATTACTATAAAATGAACCCATCTTCATTCCTTAAAGGGGCTAACTGGTTTGGACCACTCATCATGTCGTAGGTCCCTGTAACGCAGGTGGTTTGTGGTGGGTTCCACTACTGGGAGCTCCATCAGTATCTGATAGTTGTTAGGGAACGACAATATATATCAATGCCCATGAACCATGGCAGAATGACAATAGAAATGGATGCCTATGTTGTCTATTGTTTTTAATGAGAGCCATGAAGCCCTTGAGTGCCATCACATGTCGCTGTATGGATATATTTTCCTCTAGAAGCATTGCTCCTAGGAGAGAATAAAATGTCATACAGAGGCACACATGGTGGCACACTACATAATATGTAACAGTATGGACTCCGAATGTCACTGTATAGGCCACATTCGCACAACTTTGCCGTGTGCATTAGACTGAGATTAACTCAAAAGATCAACATCTTAAACAACTGTTTTACATACACATTTTAATCACATGAAGATAAAATAGTTTCATGACTGTGTTGCCTGTTATTATGTTTACCGCTGGTTTAAATTACAGATCACTGTCTAGCATGCTGCCAGTATACTACAAACAACTCAAATTAGAAACATCTCAAAATTTGTTTTCAGCTTGTTCACAGCAGTAGCGAAATACTATAATTTACTATAATTTATTACGTCTTTATTTCATGCACAGTTATGTGTGATACACTGTGGGAAATAACGTGGTGGCTATAACACCCCCTAATTAATTGTAAATTTATAGCTACACATTAAAGCGGGGTGCTTAATCTATGAGACATAAGCAGACTGAGGGTCTAGGAACCCCTCATTGTATAATATTCATTGGCTTGTGAAGGGTAAAAATCTATTTTTTTTCTGCTTTTCACCACCAATGAAATTTTACCAATTGGGGACAATTGGGATTTGTAATTGGGATCCTAGATAATATGTTGCTGAGTTCTATTGCCTTAGAGATATTTCATTTGGTTATACAGTGAAGGAAATAAGTATTTGATCCCTTGCTGATTTTGTACGTTTGCCCACTGTCAAAGTCATGAACAGTCTAGAATTTTTAGGCTAGGTTAATTTTACCAGTGAGAGATAGATTATATATTAAAAAAAAGAAGAAAATCACATAGTCAAAATTATATATATTTATTTGCATTGTGCACAGAGAAATAAGTATCTGATCCCCTACCAACCATTAAGAGTACAGCCTCCTCCAGACCAGTTACACGCTCCAAATCAACTTGGAGCCTGCATTAAAGACAGCTGTCTTAAATGGTCAACTGTATAAAAGACTCCTGTCCCCAGACTCAATTAATCAGTCTGACTCTAACCTCTACAACATGGGCAAGACCAAAGAGCTTTCTAAGGATGTCAGGGACAAGATCATATACCTGCACAAGGCTGGAATGGGCTACAAAACCATAAGTAAGACGCTGGGTGAGAAGGAGACAACTGTTGGTGCAATAGTAAGAAAATGGAAGACATACAAAATGACTGTCAATCGACATCGATCTGGGGCTCCATGCAAAATCTCACCTCGTGGGGTATCCTTGATCCTGAGGAAGGTGAGAGCTCAGCCGAAAACTACACGGGGGGAACTTGTTAATGATCTCAAGGCAGCTGGGACCGCAGTCACCAAGAAAACCATTGGTAACACATTACGCCGTAATGGATTAAAATCCTGCAGTGCCCGCAAGGTCCCCCTGCTCAAGAAGGCACATGTACAGGCCCGTCTGGAGTTTGCAAATGAACATCTGGATGATTCTGAGAGTGATTGGGAGAAGGTGCTGTGGTCAGATGAGACTAAAATTTAGCTCTTTGGCATTAACTCAACTCACCATGTTTGAAGGAAGAGAAATGCTGCCTATGACCCAAAGAACACCGTCCCCACTGTCAAGCATGGAGGTGGAAACATTATGTTTTGGGGGTGTTTCTCTGCTAAGGGCACAGGACTACTTCACCGCATCAATGGGAGAATGGATGGAGCCATGTACCGTCACATCCTGACTGACAACCTCCTTCCCTCCACCAGGACATTAAAAATGGCTCGTGGCTGGGTCTTCCAGCACGACAATGACCTGAAACATACAGCCAAGGCAACAAAGGAGTGGCTCAAAAAGAAGCACATTAAGGTCATGGAGTGGCCTAGCCAGTCTCCAGACCTTAATCCCATCGAAAACTTATGGAGGGAGCTGAAGATCCGAGTTGCCAAGCGACTGCCTCGAAATCTTAATGATTTACAGATGATCTGCAAAGATGAGTAGGCCAAAATTCCATCTAACATGTGTGCAAACCTCATCATCAACTACAAAAAACGTCTGACTGCTGTGCTTGCCAACAAGGGTTTTGCCACCAAGTATTAAGTCTTGTTTGCCAAAGGGATCAAATACTTATTTCTCTATGCACAATGCAAATAAATATATATAATTTTGACAATGTGATTTTCTGTTTTTTTTTTAAAATATAATCTATCTCTCACTGGTAAAATTAACCTAGCCTAAAAATTCTAGACTGTTCATGTCTTTGACAGTGGGCAAACTTACAAAATCAGCAAGGGATCAAATACTTATTTCCTTCACTGTATAAGTATAAGCAACTATACAATGTGCTCCAACTTTGTAATATCCTATGTTACAATTCTGCTCCCATTGCTGATCTACGTATACATATGTTTATAGGCTATTACATGGATGTATTACGGTACGCATCGGCCTCACAATCATGGATGCAAGACAAGTAGTACCTCTCATGAGCTGCAGCACTTTAGATCAGCATTAGGAGGCCAAAATTACATTTCAACGTTTGAGTACTCTACACCGTGTTCCAAATTATTATGCACATTGTATTTAAGTGTCATAAACATTTAATTATTAGTTTTTCAATGAAACTCATGGATGGTATTGTGTCTTAGGGCTCTTTGGATCATTGTAATCAATCTCAGACACCTGTGATAATTAGTTTGCCAGGTGTGCCCAATCAAAGGAAAACTACTTAAGAAGGACGTGCCACATTATTAAGCAGGCCACAGGTTTCAAGCAATATGGGAAAGAAAAAGGATCTCTCTGCTGCCGAAAAGCGTGAAATGGTGCAATACCTTGGACAAGGTATGAAAACATTGGATATTTCAAGAAAACTTAAACGTGATCATCGTACTGTGAAAAGATTTGTGACTGATTCAGAGCACAGATGGGTTTGTTCAGATAAAGGCATAATGAGGAAGGTTTCTGCCAGACAAATTAATAGGATTAGGAGAGCAGCTGCTAAAATGCCATTGCAAAGCAGCAAACAGGTATTTGAAGCCGCTGGTGCCTCTGGAGTCCCGCGAACCTCAAGGTGTAGGATCCTCCAGAGGTTTGCAAGTGTGCATAAAGCTATTATTCGGCCACCCCTAAACAATGCTCACAAGCGGTTGCAGTGGGCCCAGAAATACATGAAGACTAATTTTCAAACTTTGTTGTTTACTGATGAGTGCCGTGCAACCCTGGATGGTCCATATGGATGGAGTAGTGGATGGTTGGTGAATGGCCACCATGTCCCAACAAGGCTGCGACGTCAGCAAGGAGGTGGCGGAGTCATGTTTTGGGCTGGAATCATGGGGAGAGAGCTGGTAGGCCCCTTTAGGGTCCCTGACGGTGTGAAAATGACCTCTGCAAAGTACATAGAGTTTATGACTGACCACTTTCTTCCGTGGTACAAAAAGAAGGACCGTGCCTTCCGTAGCAAAATTATCTTCATGCATGACAATGCACCATCTCATGCTGCAAAGGATACCTCTGTGTTATTGGCTGCTATGGGCATAAAAGGAGAGAAACTCATGGTGTGGCCCCCATATTCCCCTGACCTCAACCCTATTGAGAACCTTTGGAGCATCCTCAAGCAAAATGTCTATGAGGGTGGGAGGCAGTTCACATCAAAACAGAAGTTCTGGGAGGCTATTCTGACATCCTGCAAAGATAATCAAGCAGAAACTGTCCAAATACTCACAAATTCAATGGATGCAAGAATTTTGAAGGGGATATCAAATAAGGGGTCCTATGTTAACATGTAACTTGTCCTGCTAAGTTTTTTTTGATTGAAAGAGCTTTTGATTTCTGTAAATATGACCTCCTGATGCTGCAAATTCAACAAATTACCATTTTAGTTCTTTTTACAACCTTTAAAATGTTTTGATTTCTGTTGTGCATAATAATTTGAAACCGTGCATTTTGAGTTTTTTACTTCTAAAAAAAAAATCTGTTATCATTAGGAGATTTGTTCAATAAAAGTCGCATTATACTCCAACGGTTGATGGCTTGAAGATTATACTGACTGTCATTTGCATCGACTATTTAGGAAAATCAGCGAAAAATAACATTTGCATAATAATTTGGAACGCGGTGTATGTGCTGCCTATAGAAGACATATTTATATACAAATATATTACCCGTATAATGAATACATAATCTACTACCCAATATACCTTACCACCTTCTAAATTATAATAGCCTAACAACCATGGTGCCTATGATTCCATTGTTAATTTTATAATTCTTCCTACCTGTGCAAGTATTTTCTGATCACCATTATTGCTATTATAGGGGAAACAGCAATCATGACGGAAAACCCTATTATGCAACATATATCTCTGTATGTAAATTATAAAATCAGATACTCTCCCCAATGTTTATAACTTATTGTTGTTGTAAATTATTTGGGTGAATGCCTGTTTTAGAGGTAAAATTATATGTGTAAACTTAGTCCTAAGTTTCTCATGCCTTCTGAGGAATCAAAAAACGTCTAGTTTGTAAGCGCATACATGCCCATTTGGCGTTTTACAGGACCACCTTATATGCAGCAACTGGTGTTAACACTTCATTGTGATTGACCTTAGTGTATGTCACACTCAAAGCCAACATAGGACCCTTCTGTGGGACATAATAAAGCTTTGACTGATGGGACAAATGCCCTTATAGTAAGAGATTTATTTATAATAACACTTCTTAATAAATCTTATTTGTTATACAAGATGTAAAGTTACAAGTTGACATTATATCCAAGAGCTAGACCTGACTGTGTCCATGAGCCTGGTTTTATCAGGAGGTAGAGTATATACTACAGCTAATATTCACACCCACGCTCTAATGCCAAAAGCAGCTTGCACTCTTTCCTAGCAGAGCTGCTACCCTGTACAAACAAGCCCTCCTGTTTACACAGTGAAAAATGCAGAGTACTGAGCAACAACTGAATCAAGATCTAATTTTCTTGAATTGTCAGCACTTTAAAAAAGGATATCTATCCCCTGAACCAAAGTTTGGGGGTTCTGAGTGCCTCTACGCAGTCCTACTGATAGGGATGATCAGGCCACTGACTGACTGACTGAGTTCCTCTAATAAGTGTTTCTGAGCGCTGTTGCGCACACAGTTTTAACTGTCTATTGGCATCTTATAGATGTCTCAATACAGTGTCACGGCACGGGGTGTGGACCCACTGGGCCGTACCGCGTAGCGGTGTAGCAGCTGGCCAACAAGGTACAAAACAATGTCTATAGTTTGGAACGGGTATCTGAGGCAATGTAGACAGTAGCAGAGGCACGACTTGACTTTCACAGCAGGTGGCACCGTGGGTGCAGCGGAGGACATGACTTGACTTTCTCAGCGGGTGGCACCGTGGATGCAGCGGAAGACACGACTTGACTTTCTCAGTAGATACAATAGAACGGGATACAGGGTACAGGCAGCAGAAACGGGTAACGCTGGGAACTGGAAAACACTGGGAGACCATTTGCAAGACAAACTTAGGTATACAACGACGCTCAGGCGAGGAACAAGTGGGCAGAGTCCCTCTTTATAGTCCAGCAGCCATTTCTGCTAATTATTGATGGGTGACAGCTGGACGCGCGCGACCTGCGGGAAACAGTCCGAGGACCCGGAAGTGAGTGCCGGCATCTCCCTGGAGGCAGCTGACGCAGCGAAGACAGATGTCCATGGCTGGGGCTGTCAGAGGGTAAGTCTGAACGACGGCCCCCGTCCATAAACGTTACATACAGGAGTGTTTTTAAAGCATTTTCTGCTAAAAGTAAAGCTGCGGCTACACCTATACTTTTTATAGCAAGAGTTTTTTCTATAGTGTAATCTAAACCTTAATGAGAGATTGAATGGGAGAAGGCTGTAATACTGTGAACCGCCACTACAAGTGTATCAGCATTTCACAGTATTGAGCAGCATGAGGGATGAAGGAGAAGCAGCGCTGGCACGAGTGCCGCGGTCCCTTTAAAACAGTTGATCAGTGGGGGTGCTGAGAGTTGGAACCCACCGATCAAATATTGATGCCTATGCTGAGAATAGGCCATCAATTTTCTATCTACGGAAAACCCAGTTAACCAGTGATTCCAAGCAAAAAAAGTAGCTTTCACTTTTTAAAATAGCTCAGAAATCCCAGCATGTAAATTAAAAAAGAAATTGTCTGACGTGATTTTGAAGAGCTTTTCAAGCTGCTCAATGCATTCCTATAGACAGCGGTTTCAGAGTGATTTTTTCTAGTGATCGTCAGGCTAGGGCTACTCTAGACTTTTTAGCGCTCATCACAAAAAAATCACTATAAAATAGTTGTCTATGGAAATGCTTCAAAGAGGCTCTGTCACCAGTTTAATACTTCTCTATCTCCTACCTAATCTAAAAAAAAACGCTTTGATGCTGATAACTACTGTGTTGTTTAAAAAAAAAAAACTTTTATTATTGACAAAGTTCTGATCATTTTTAGATTTATGTAAATTTTATCTAAATGCACAACTGAGCGTTTTTTTTCGTTTAACCAACGTTTTACAACGCCCAGTTGTACAGAAAAGTGTATGATGATGACCAATCAGCGTCATACACTTCTCTTCATTCATGCCCAGCTTTATTCACAGCACAGCGTGATCTCGCGAGATCTCCCATCGCTCCGGTGAAGGAACTGCGTGAGGAAGTCAAGTCACTTTGCTGTGAATAAAGCTGGGCATGAATGACGAGAAGTGTATGACGCTGATTGGTCAGCGTCATACACTTTTCTTTACAACGCCCACTTGGTTAAACGGAAAAAAACGCCCAGTTGGGCATTTAGAAAAAATTTGCATAAATCTAAAAATTATCAGAAGTTTGTCAATAATAAACGTTATTTAAAAAAAAAAAAACAACACAGTAGTTATCAGCATCAAAGCATTTATTAGATTAGGTACGAGATAGAGAAGTTATAAACTGGTGACAGAGCCTCCTTAAAGAGGCTCTGTCACCACATTATAAGTGGTGTTTTTACTTTTTTACCAACTGGGCGTTGTAAAGAGAAGTGTATGACGCTGACCAATCAGCATCATACACTTCTCTACATTCATTGTTAGCAGTACTCGCAACACAGCGTGATCTCGCAAGATCACGCTGTGCAGTCACATACTCCCACATTAACTTTACCGAAGTGTCACCTCCAGCCAGGACACAATGTCTATTCACACTCCTGACACTTCGGATCTCGCGAGATCACGTGTGCTGTCATTCACAGAAACTTTACCGAAGTGTCAGGAATGTGAATAGACATCGCGTCCTGGCTGGAGGCAATGTCTATTCGCTCCCAAGATACTTCGGTAAAGTTAATTTGGGAGCATGTGACTGCACAGCGTGGTCTCGCGAGATCACGCTGTGTTGCGAGTACTGCTAAAAATGAATGGAGAGAAGTGTATGATGCTGATTGGTCAGCGCCATACACTTCTCTTTACAACGCCCAGTTGGTAAAAAAGTAAACACACACCCAGTTGTCTATTAAGAAACTAATTAGCATAAATCTAAAACTTGATCAAAATTGATCATTTTTCAAAATAAAAAACACTGTTATCTACAGTACAGCACCGATCACATTATGTAGGAGATATGGCACTTATAATGTGGTGACAGAGCCTCTAAGTGGCTTGAAAGTCTCTTCAAAATTGCGTTATTCAAGCGAGTCACTAATGATTTATTTTTTTACTCACAACATGCTGGGATTGTGAAGCGATTTTTAGACGTAGTAGCTACTTTATAGAGTAATATAAAAATCACTTGGAATCACTAGTTAAAATTTGAATCACTCTATAGAAAAAAGTCTTACTTAAAAAAAGTCTAGGTATTGCCCTAGCCTTTGAATTGCACTATTCTTTCAATATGTTAATTGATTCTATTTAGCTATTCCATCTGTGTCCAGGAACCAGAATTACAACTCCCAGTGGACTGTCACCAAAGCTTTCCTAATGTCCTGGATGGTACATTTTCCTACCTATGCATAGTGTAAAGAAAGACATTGCAAACAGCCATGACAAACAAGAAAAAGTGAAAATATTGCTAGAACGGGCAACATTAATTATTTTGTGTCGTTTAATCACTAGCGTATAATCCTATGTGTGTAAATGGTCAATCTTTTAAGATCTCCTGAAATATAATTTAGCTATGTTAGAGGATACCATCGTCGTGTGTGTGTGTGTGTGTGTGTGTGTGTATGTGTGTGTGTGGGACGGGGGATGTATAATGAGCTGGGGACCTCACCAATGTTGGGAATGAAGGGACTGTGGCCCCCAAATTGTTAGTGATGAGTTAAATTTTTTCAAGTAGTATATTAAAAACAGATGTTTTATTAACTAAATTATGCAGATTCTTGGTTTACTAGGAATCAATGATGTGACTGAGCGACTACGTTATTAATATTCTTGTGGAACATTTTCTATTTACAAGGCATCCTTCGTAAACTAAACTGAAGTTAGATATGAAATGGTACATCATGCTGGACAGTGATGCAGTAAAAAAATTAAAACTTTTCTTGCAGTGTTTTTAAAAGTCGAAGGTCTAAGAAGGTCTAGGACACCTGGGCTTTGTAGGTGCACAAAGCTAGCCAACATCAAACACAGATGACACTGCTCATTCTTTTACATGCTCTGTGCAGGTGGAGAAAACCTGACAAAGAGACACACACAACATCTATAGACAATGAAGCTTTGACATAAGAAAGATCTACTTATTCATGTATTTACAGACTCCCACATGCACCTGAGTGTTCTATTAGATACATCTTATCACTGAAAAATATCTACCATAGGCCAATAGAATTATGTATTACTAAAATAGGACAGACTATAGGGCCCGATATTCACTTACGCACTCTGATTTATTTATGTACATGTTTCTAAATGTATTTCCGTTGTTTATCTGGTATATTGTATACAGTGTGAGTACCTGCAAACCCCTGCACCTCACTGTGTCTGAAACCCAGCTATATACATGAGATAGCAGTTGGGCGAATACTTGGTTGGGTGAAATCGATCCCTCCCGACTGTCCCATAAACATGCACACTCAACTCAACACTCACCCAAGTGTGTATGTTTATTTAAATGGGGGACAGCCACTGCACAAGGTGAGCTCAAACATGCCCAAACCTTCTATCCCTCAAGATCTGCCATCAGGGGCCTGTCGTAAAGGTGCCTATATAGCCAGCTGATCAAATGAAAAGGTTTAGAAGATATTGAAAAAAGAATTGTCACATAACTATATAAGCACTGTGCCACAAAGAACAAAATGTATAAACATTGGGCTGCTTCTGAAAAGTGCTTACACATTCAAAAAATGAATAGGATTATTAATAACACTTTGCATGTGCCTGTGATACTTTGAGTACAAAAGTATATTATAACTATATAAACTTCTTTAGAATATAGGATTAGCATACAAAATATTACAAAAAAAGTAATAAGTACTGATTTCAAAAAGTTAAAAAAATAACTATTTTCCTGTTTCCCGTTCTTATTTACATTTCAAAGTCAAATAATTGGTTGAAAATATAATCAGGAGCTTGGTGTTTTTCTTTAGCATACACATGACACAGTGGCTAAGTTACACTGGGTACGGAGGCTGTAGTCGCACCTGTGCCCTGGTAAATGGTTGGGGTAGTCGCACCTGTGCCCTGGTAAATGGTTGGGGGGGGGGGGGTCTATGGGCCCTTCTGCCACATATGACAGCAGTATTATAAAAAGGCCATACAGAGGTGTGGTGGCATTTCATGATAATTGCTCAATATATCATAGAAATCTTACCATACAAATGAATGCTTATACTATAATATTCTATATTGAAGGTGCCCACTATGATGTCATTGCGCACAATGGCACATACTGGTTGAAGAAAGACTTGGTACAGGTTTTGCAGTTTCAGGGTACGTCTCTGCATGAATAGCTTCTTTTTTTTTGTCATTGTACCATATACATATAACAGAGCTGAGTAGTCAGAGCTGAATTAGTTATTTGGTACAAAGATGCAATGATGTGTAATCTGCATGTAATTGAATTATCTCTACCCAGGGACTCATCATGATGCTGGAACTATGTAGCTCTATAGACTTAGGGTATGTTCACATGCAGTGGTTTCAGACGTAATTCGGGCCGTTTACGCCTCAAATTACGCCTGAAAAAACGGCACCATTACGCCTCCAAATGTCTGCCCATTGCTTGCAATGAGATTTACGGTGTTCTGTTCCCACGAGGCTTAATTTTACGCGTCGTTGTCAAAATACGGCGCATAAAATGACGCCGCGTCAAAAGAAGTGCAGGTAATTTCTTGGGACGTTTTTGGAGGAGTTTTTCATTGACTCCATTGAAAAACAGCTCCAATAACGGGCGTAAAATACGCAGTGAAAAACGCGAGTTGTTACAAAAACGTCTGAAAATCAGGAGCTGTTTTGAAAACAGCTCTGTATTTTCAGACGTATTTTGCTAAGAGTGTGAACATACCCTTACTCATAGCGATAGCTCAATTTGAGCTACATATGAACTCTGACAGACATATTAGGCTGGGTTCACACAGAGTTTTTTGCAGGAGGAAAATCTGCCTCAAAATTCCATCTGGAATTTTGAGTCAGATTCTCCTCTGCCTGCACGCCAAATTTCGCTGCGTTTTCGCTGCGTTTTTCGCCCGTGGCCATTGAGCGCCGCGGGCATAAAACGGCGCAAAATACGCTTTCTCTCCCTCCCATTGATGTCGATGGGAGGTCAGAGGCGTAAACGCCCGAAGATAGGGCATGTCCCTTCTTTTTCCCGCGAGCCGGTTCTTCCGCTTGCGGGAAAAAAATGCCTCCGCCTCCCATTGAAATCAATGGGAGGCATTTTTGGCCGTTTTTTGGCGCGTTTTGCGGCGCAGTTTCTGCGTCCAAAAACTTGTCAAAAAACTCGGTGTTAACTCCCCTTTAGTGTAAATGGTTTTCCTTACATAATTAATGTTTACATTAATCCTATGAAAAACATGACATCAATACATTCACTTGATAGCATCAGTTATAAGACTTTGCCGTGTTACATAAAATAAAGCTGATGTTTGCTTTGTCTCCATTGATCTCCTTTCATGTTTGTTTCATCTTCGTAACTGGAATGTGTATGAACAATCTCTTAATAGGCTGACTCATAGTTGGCTTGAAATATATAAAGGGCATCTCTAAAACAATGCAAGACTTGACAATTCAAAGACTGCAGGTGTCTATGAAAAATGATAGATCTAAACCCTCTGCATTCAAAAGTGTCTTCCAAGAGTGTCCTTCAGATTTGTTTTCATACATAACAGGACATCTGACAAGTGTACACACTGATTTTGTATGAAATTATTAAAGGGGTTGTCCAGCCCCTAAATATTTATGGCCTATTCTCAGGATAGGCCATCAATATCTGATCAGTTGGGGTCCGACTTCCGGTACCACGCCGATCAGCTGTTTTGAAGGGGCCGCAGTGCTGCTTCTCCTTCATTCCTTGTCTGCTCATACTGTGAATCGCCGACACACTTGTAGCGGCAGTTCACAGTACTACAGCCTTCTCCCATGTGGATCTTCTGTAACTTCTTGTGGATGTATTGCAAATGCAGAATGTATCAGGAAACAATCTTTCTTATTCAGTGACAAAATTAGAACAAAGGATTGGGTGTGTTGAAATCCAACATGATTAATCCTTCTTTCCCCCGACATCTGTAAGGGCCTGTTCACATCACCGTTCGCTTTCCGTTCCGGGATTCCGTCTGAGGTTTCCGTCGGATGAACCCCGCATCGGAAAGTGAAAGTGAAACCACAGCTTCCGTTTCAGTCACCATTGATATCAATGGTGACGGAAACATCGCTAATGGTTTCCGTTCGCCCCATTCCGGCAGATTTCAGTTTTTCCGACGGAATCAATAGAGCAGTCGACTCCGCTATTGATTCCGTCGTTAAAACGGAAACCTTTCTGAATGGTGACGAACGGAAACCATTACCAATGTTTCCGTCACCGTTGATATCAATGGTGACTGAAACGGAAGCTGTGGTTTCAGTTTGACTTTCCGTTGCGGGGTTCACCTGATGGAAACCTCAGACGGAACCCCGGAACGGAAAGCCAACGCTGATGTGAACAGGCCCTAACTTGTAAAGAAGTGAATAGGAGTTATGGAAACAGTAGAGCACACCATCTCATCTGTTTCCGGAATTCCTGGCTACATCTGCACTGATTCTACACCTGGTTGTGGTGACCCGCAACAGCCTCACCGTTCGGGATGTAGGTGTGGGTCCCAAAGGATGGACCAGAATATGTCAGGTATTTAAGGCATAACCTGTGGATACTCCTAATCTGTTTCATTCTATCTATAGTTGATATAGGTGATAGCACTGGCCTTTCAACAAATACTTTAGTTGACAACTTTAACTCTATGTGATAGGTGACTGGACAAACAGAAGTTGACACCAACCCTCCACTCTAGTAAATTGTACTGGATGCCTTTTAAAAGCTATAGTAATGTAAGAGCAGACTGTTAGTGTTAGTAGCCATCTAGTACATTACTTATACTGTGACTGGTGAAAAAGTTTTCCAGTACCCTAGTAAGTAGGTAGCCCGTCTGACTCACCATTCCTCAAGGTTTTCAAAATTAATTACTAATCATTATTACCTAATTGGGGGTGTCAATTAATTCAGGGTCCTGAGTTAATTTGGAGGTCTGATTGGGGTATAAATTCATTTAGGGTGTCCGGTCTGGTGTCTGAACTAATTTTGGGGTCTAATTGCGGGTGTGACTTAATTTAGGGGTCTGGTTTAACAGGTCTTGTTGGGGGTCATAATTAATTTAGGGGTCTGTCTGGGGTCTTAATTAATTTAGATGTCTGGTCGGGGTTCTGAAATAATTTAGATGTTTGGCCAAGGTTCATCATTAATTTAAGGGTCTGGTTGTGGGGCTGAATTACTTTAGGGGTCTGATTGGGTTGTGTATTCCTTTACAGGTCTGGTGTGGGGTCTGAATTAATTCAGGAATCTGGCTGGAGTCTGAATTTATTTAGGGGTCAGGTTGGGGTTTTAAATTAATTTAAGCATCTAGTTGGGTTGTGTATTCCTTTACAGGTCTAGTCTGGGGTCTGAATTAATTCAGGAATCTGTCTGGGAGTCTGAATTAATTTAAGGATTTGGTCGGGGTCTGAATTAATTAAGGAACTGGTCGGAGGTCTGAATCAATTTTGGTGTATGGTGTCTATGCAGGTGACATGGGGGCCACGTGTGAGGAGGAGATGGGGAGTGCATACAGGTGTGCTGCGGTGGTGGAAGAACTAAGAGCCTGCAGGACCCAGAAGCAGTGGCCAGCACTGCAACTTGGTTAGTGACTGTGTTGTGGTAAAGCAGCAGCTTCATTGCAATCATTATTTTTTTATGTTGCCCCCCCCCCCCCCATCCTGCACAATTAATGTCTCCCCCTTGGCCTCTCACAGAGCACCTGTCTCCCCACTGCCCCTCCGCAGAGCCCCCGTCAGGGTGCATATCCTCGTGGCCCCACTAAGGCCCATGCCACTTTCCACTCGCTTAGCCTTAATCCTCCCCACAGAGCCCTGCCATCTAGTCTCTCCCCCTTGTCCTCTGACAGAGCCTCTGCCCACCTACTGTATCAACCCTGCCCCTCCACAGAGCCACTGCCAATCCGCGTAGTAATAATAGTAATAACAATAATAATCTTGTTTTATCGGCGCCAACATATTCTGCAGCACTTTACAATTGGAAAAGTAGAAAACAAGTAAAATAACAAATAGTCAAAGCAAATAGACAATGAGGCAAAAGGAGAGAGGACCCTCCACATAAGAGCTTATAATCTAAATGGAATTGAAGGAGAGACATAATAATCATGTGGGACAAATTTTTGTCCATTAGACCAACCCCTACAGCTGGTAAGGGGAATATAAATAAATCTATATGAACCCGTTACCCGACCAATATATGAGCCAACACAGACATAAAGTGCACAGTTGCGGACTAGGAAGAGCGAAAAATTTTGTGACCAGATAAGGTTGTTTACATGTAGAAAATATATAGTGGAGAAAAACCTCCAGCTCACCTTCGGCAGAATCCTGCTGCCAGCTGCACCTGGATCCTCGTGTCGGCACATGGTGTATGTAGCAGGCAACGGTACAGGATAGGTTCCAGCACAAGAAATATCGTAGCAGATGAATGGTTTAAAATGGAAGATATTCCAATTTTATTACAACAATGATAAAACAGGGAGGCAATATCCCACAAAGAGAGGTGGATGTAAGGTAATGCACGCTGCCAACGCATTTCAGACGACTTCCGCGTCCTTAGTCATGGCTGAAGTGAAAGTGTAGTAGCACAGTGAAAGTTTATATCCGGTCAATGACAGGTGAAATTTTGATTGCGTTTCAAGGCAATCAACCTGGAGCGCAAAAAGGGGAAGGATCAACTTCGCTCGTAACGGATGTTTGTATACACCTGAATGTCAGCCGAACGCTAGGATCGTGCTCGGTGAGTTTGATTTATCAAATTTATATACCTTTCTTTCAGAGTTTCACTGTATAACAGTGTATGATACGTTTGAATATTGTTTTATTATGAAAAAAAGAGAAAATTGATTTGTGACCGGGGATAAACCTCTTCTAAATGCTAAAGAATAAACATAGAAAATAGATGCATAAATAGTAAAGCTTGAAGAGATATGGTGTATGTCTTAAAAGTCTATGACGTTAAAAATGACTGTAAACCCATATTAACATATTTTTAAGCACAGTTTTTTGATACTAGTGTTATATGAAGTGTAAATAGATGATGCATATTCAGAGGCATGTAATTGTTGTTAAAATTTGTGTTTGTAATAATGTCCTAGGGAGGGACATGATATTCATTTTGTTTATTGGGAACTAACCTTTTTGACCTCCGATAGTCCTGGGATATTATATGTTTGTGTATTTTTTATTTAATAGAAAGGCTACAGAGGTAGGAATATCGTTGTCTCGTTACTATAGTTAAATAGTGGTTTATGTAAAAACTGAGACAAAAAGGGTAGTGCTCAAAGAATATATAAATTGGATATTTGGATTGCAAAATATGCTATATTTTAATAATGAAACATTAGCTCCTTTTTAAGATTGAATCCATGTGGGTATCGGGTTTTCAGGCAGTAGATCCAATACGCTTCCCTTCCTAAAATCTTGTGCTTTAAATTTCCACCACGTTTAGGTATATGTACCTTTTCAATAGCATAGCACTTAAAGGTATTTGTGGATCTATTATGATGGTTAATGAAATGTTTAGCTGCGCTGGATTTGTTGGTAATATTGGGGTTTCTAATGTAACTGAGGTGTTCTAGTACCCGAGCTTTAAATTTGCGGCTTGTGCAGCCTGTGTATTTTAAATTGCAAGCTGTACATTCCAAAATATAGACTACACCTTCGCTGTTTCAATTAATGTAATTTTTAATAGAGAAATTATTTGTGTCCATGGCATCTGTAAATATTTTTGTTGGGCAAACATAGGAGCATATTTTGCACGGATGTGTGCCGCATTTAAAGAAACCCTTCTCTTCAAGCCAGGTACTTTTATGTTTATCTGGCTGTAGTATTGAAGGGGACAAAGAATTGCCTATGGTGGGAGCTTTGCGAGCTACAACCCTGCACCCATCTTTTAGAATGTTTTCCAAAATTTGGTCTTCCATAAGAATTGGTAGATGTTTCGAAATTATGTTTTTAATTTCCGAAAATTGGTTGCTATGTTGTAAGATTACAGTTGGTTTGTTTATGTTGGGCAAAGTAGGGTGTTTAATGTCAGAAAGCAGATTAACTCTGCTCTTTTTTGAGGTGATTGAAATAGCTCGTTTAAGTGTCCAATCTGGATATCCCCGTTTTTGTAATCTTTTTGAGATTACTTCTTGTTCTGTTTCGTAGCTAGTTTGGGTATTGCAATTTCGTTTTGCCCTGTGCATTTCGCATACCGGAATAGAGTTAATTGTTGGTTTTGGGTGATTGCTTTTTGCATGGAGTACAGTATTTCCTGAAATAGGTTTTCGATGTGTTTGAGTGTATATTGTTTCTCCATCAATTCCCCTTAATTCTAGGTCCAAGAAGATTGTATTATTTGTATGATAAGTATAGGTAAAACGAAGATTGTCAGGGTTGGAATTTAGGTGATTGATAAATATGGGTATCTCTGAAATGTGGCCTTTCCATATGAACAAAAGGTCGTCGATATAACGACCGTACCAGTGTATGTTCATATTTGATAAGTTTTTATCTGAGAAGATATATGTTTCTTCCCACCAGGCCATTACCAGATTGGCCAGGGAAGGTAAGAACTTAGCTCCCATTGAGACACCTTTAAGTTATAAATAAAATTTGTTATTAAATTGAAAATAGTTGTGTCTCATCAGGAACATGAGAACATCTAAGATGTATGATTGGAGTTCCTGGCTATATAGGCTTTGTTTTGATACATGGTGTTCGAGTGCTTTGTGGGCTACATCATGTGGTATACTAGTGTATAATGAGATAACATCACAATTTAACCAGGCGTAATCTTTCGACCACTTTTCATTCTGGAAAGATCTTAGTACATCTCGAGTGTCTCTGAGAAAGCCAGGGGTATTCGCTGCCAGGGGCTGGAGGAGAGAGTCCAACCATTCCGAGAGCTTCTCCAAGAGAGACCCTATGCCCGACACGATTGGTCTCATAAGTGGGGGATTAATGCCCTTGTGTGTCTTCGGAAGGGCATGCAAAATAGGAGTTATCGGATATTCCACATCGATGTAAATGGACTGCTTTTTGGTGAGCAAACCATTGGTTAGACCTTCTTTTATTAATTTTTTAATCTGAATTTGAAAGTCCTTGGTTGGATTATTGCATAGAATTTTGTAAGTTGTTCCGTCTGAGAGTAGTTTGTTGACTTCAGTTATGTACATTAGTTTGTCCATGACTGTAATGCTTCCTCCCTTGTCGGACGGTTTTATGATCAAATCATCATTCTCCTTTAATGATTGCATTGCTAGGGCTAGCTTTTTGGAAAGATTCCTAGTATATTTGCGTAGTTTAACACTGTCTGAAAGATGTTGTAGGTCTTTTTCGATTGCAGTCTGGAAGCGGTCCATTGATTCAGTTCTTGACCCCACCGGATAGAATTTAGGGTTAGTGGTTTTAAGGTCAACGGAGATGTTTATTCTTTTTTCCTGGATCTCAGAATTAAGACTTTACAGGTCCAATATTGTTTTTTGCTCATCAAAGTGGAAAGCTCCAAGGTTTTGGACATCTAGAGATACCGTTTCTTGTGCTTGCTTTTGTATATCGTACTCCATATCTGGACAATTCACAAAATGTCTTCTGACTGTAAGGTTTCTTATAAATTTATTAACGTCAAGGAGGGCATTAAAAGGGTCAAAATTGCATGTTGGAGCAAAATTGAGCCCAAGTGAAAGAACTTCTTCTTGATCTGTGGTGAGAGTGGCAGAGGAAATATTTATGATATTAAATTGGGGTATTAATTCTTCCGTTGTCTCAGGCGACGGCCCAGATCTTGATCTATGTGACTTGTGTTTTCGGCCGGCTCTTCGACCCCGTTTTTTGACACATTAGATTTGCTTTTATCGGAGCCATATTTGTACATATATCTTGGCCTTGAATCATCACTATCAGAGACCTCCACACAGTCTAGTTCTGTGGAACTGAAGCTGACTCTAGAAATGCTGTTGCCCTGTTTTCTTGTGTGATTACGCTTCTTTAAGATAGATTTAAATCTGTTAGGTGTTCTGTCTTCCTTAATCCATGTGTAGACCTCGTTGTTTGCATAATCCCTTGAGTCGCGTAGAAATTTGTTCTTTTTAACTTCCGCTATGTATTTGTTTAATCTGTCAATGTACTGTGTCATACGGGATTCCAACAGTGTAAAGTTGGGTGAGTTGGAGGCCGCCTGGATTTGTGTTTCAATTTTTTGAATGTCTAGACAAGGTTGTTTACATGTTATGGACTATGGTTATCTGACACAAAAAATTAGTCTTCAAATTACACTTAGGCCTCATGTACACGACCTTAACTTTTATAAAATACTAGCCCATTCATTTCTATCGGCCACAGACACCTTCCCGTATATTTACGGGTGTGTGTCCCAGCCGTAGAAATAACCCGCTAAAAATAGGACTTGTCCTATTTTTTGCATTTACGGACCGTGCTCCTATACTTTTTAATGTGAGCACGGTCCGCAAATGCGAGTGACACTCCACAGCTACCCGCGGCCCATCCGTAAATACTTCATGGTCGTGTGCATGAGGCCTTAAAACTGAGAATGTTATAAGCAAGTCTAATGGTCTGAGGCAGTGAGTTCCAAAGAATGGGTGCAGCAAGGGAGAAGTCCTTCAGAGCAGCATTGTGAATCACTTTATAAACTAGTATGAGAGTTTTAAATTTAATTCTACAAGAAAAAAATTAGTAAAGTGAGAAACAGAGAGCAGAGACATTAATATAACTGCTAGACAGAGAGATCACTCCGGCTGCTGCGTTCATGATGGATGTAATCAAAGCCATTTTGTTTAGTGGAATGTCAATAAGTAGTGAGTTACAGTAATCCAGACGAGAAATTTTTAGGGCCCAGATTAATATTTTAGCAATGTCAGTAGTGAGGTAGGGAAGGGTACAATATATGTTGTTTAGATGAAGGCTGCAGAATTTGACAATGGATTAAATGTGAGGAAGAAAGGACAAATCGGACATCAGGCCTGATGTCTAGGGAGTATGGTGGTGTTACAGACAGCGATAGAGATATCAGGTTTAGGAAACAGAAGTGATTTAGTTTTAAAAATATTACATCAGAGATATAGAGATGACATAACAGCAGAGACAGTGGACAGACACTCACTAGTAATTTTTTTAGGAGTGCAGAGGGAAATCAAGAGGATGTATATAGTTGGGTGTCGTCAGTAGAAAGATGGTACTGGAAGGCTTAGGCATGATTCGGAAAATGAATGATACTTCAAAGTGATGAACGGTAAACTAATGCCTGCTATACACATCAGAGTGCTGGAAACAATCTAGCTGGTATTCATCATCCAAACCATGATGTATGCCAGTGACAGCTAAAAGTTGATAATATAGCAGTCATTTACCTCTGCATTAGTACATAGCCATTGCCTTCTTATAAGATGACACATGAATATTATAATGAGTGGTTTTAATAATCTGTCGAAGATATTAATTTATTCTACAAAAACATCAGAAAATAGAGGGTATTTGTTCCAATTCAGTGCCGCCTGTTTAAGCTGGTCAGAGCCCCTGTCCTTTTATAGTCTACACATAATATACACATATTGATGGGACAATTTGTTTTAAAAACACATTTTAACTGATCGTATTTCACTTGCTGGTAGTGTACTACCGTAAGTTGATATCAGTGAAGATCTTACGGCGAGCTCATAGAGATGGTAAATGGGAAAAAGCCTAAGTAGCAGGAGTTTTTAATAATAAAACACGCAGCCATTACTTATATTAAAGACTGGCTCATTACATTGAAACACATTAACCCCTTCAGGACTGAGCCTGTTTTGGCCTTCAGGATGAAGCCGAGTTTTCAAATATGACATGTGTCACTTTATGTGGTAATAACTCTGGAATGCTTTTACCTATCCAAGCGATTCCGAGATTGTTTTCTCGTGACATATTGTACTTTGTTAGTGAAAAAATGTGGTTGATAAATTCAATATTTATTTGTAAAAAACACCAAGATTTGGAGAAAATTTGCAAAAATTAGGATTTTTCTAAATTTAAATGTATCTGCTTGTAAAACAGATAGTAATACCACACAAAATAGTTACTAGTTTACATTTCCCATATGTCTACTTTAGTTTGGCATCGTTTTTTGAACATTCTTTTATTTTTCTGGGACGTTACAAGACTTAGAACTTTAGCAGCGATTTCTCATATTTTCAAGAAAATTTCAAAAGGCGATTTTTACAAGGACCAGTTCAGTTCTGAAGTGGCTTTGAGGGCCTTATATATTAGAAAGTCCCCATAAATCACCCCATTTTGAAAACTGCACCCCTCAAAGTATTCAAAACAGCATTTAGAAAGTGTTTTAACCCTTTAGGCGTTTCACAGGAATTAAAGTAAAGTAGAGGTGAAAGTTACAAATTTCATTTCTTTTTTTACAAAATTCATTTGTAATACATTTTTTTCTATACCACAGAAGGTCTTACCCGAGAAATGTAACTTATTATTTATTGCCCAGATTCTGCAGTTTTTAGAAATATCCCACATGTGGCCCTAGTGCACTAATTTACTGAAACACCGGCCTCAGAAGCAAAGGAGCACCTAGTGGATTTTGGGGCCATATATTTTAGGTACCATGTCAGGTTTGAAGAAGTCTTGTGGGGCCAAAACAATAAAGACCCCCAAAAGTTACCTCATTTTGTAAACTACACCCCTCAGGGAATTTATCTAGGGGTATAGTTAGCATTTTGAACCCACAGTTTTTTTTGCTAAATTTATTTGAATTAGTATGTGAAGATGAAAATCTACTTTTTTTCTGAAAAAACATAGAATTTTTTTAATTTTTTCAAGGAATAAAAGAGAAAAAACACCCCAACATATGTAAAGCAATTTCTCCCAATTATAGCAATACCCCATATGTGGTAATAAACTGCTGTTTGGACCCACAGCAGGACTCAGAAGGGAAGGAGCACCATTTGGATTTTGAAATTCTGATTTTGCTGGAATAGTTTTCAGTGCCGTGTCGCGTTTGAAATCACTGGAGGGAACAAAATAGTGGAAACCCCCGGAAAGTGACCCCATTATGGAAACTACACTCATCAAGGAATTTTTCTAGGGGTAAAGTTAGCATTTTGACCCCACAGTTGTTTTGCTGAATTCATTGGAATTATTCTGTAAAGGTAAAAATCAGCTTTTTTTCTGAAAAAAGGTAGCCATTTTTAATTTTTACAAGGAATAAAGTAGAAAAAGTACCCCAACATTTGTAAAACAATTTCTCCCGATTACGGAAATATGCCATATGTGGTAATAAACTGCTGTTTGGACCCACAGCAAGGCTCAGAAGGGAAGGAGCGCTATTTGGCTTTTGGAGCGCAAATTTAGCTGAAATGGTTTTTGGGTGCCATGTCGCATTTGCAAAGCCCCATAGAAGCCAAAACAGTGGAAACCCCCCAAAAGTGGAAATTACACCACTTAAAGAATCTATCTAGGGATATAGTGGGCATTTAGACCCCACAAGTGTTTTGCAGGATTTATTAGAATTAGGCCGTGAAAATGAATATCAACATTTCTTCCACTAAAATGTTGCATTTTTTCAATTTCACAAAGGATAAAGGGGGAAAAAGCTGCCCAACATTTGTAAAGCAATTTCTGCCGAGTACGGCAATACCCCACGTGTGGTCATAAATATTTTTTCATTAGAAAGTTATTAACCCTTTCTGGACTGATCCATTTTTTTCTTTTCCTTTTTAGTTTTTTCCTCCCCGCGTTCCAAGAGCCATAACTTTTTTATTTTTCAGTCGATAGAGCGGAATGAGGGCTTATTTATTGAGGGATGAGCGGTCGTTTTTATTGGTACAATTTTTTGGGTATATACAACTTTTTGAGCACTTTTTATTACATTTTTAGGTAGAGCGAAGGTGACCAAAAAACAGCGATTTTGCAGTTTTAAATTCTTTATTTTTCACGTGAGATGCTCCATACATCACCCCCCACAGTAAGACATGCTATGTTGTGGTGCGCGAAGGGGTTAATGTGTAGCGGATGGTGCAGAGTGAAATTTACAATTTTCCACTCATATGCCATTTTAGTGCACTACATGTTATGCCCAGTTTGTGCCACTGAAGACAAATACCTCATAAAATATTAACCGGGTTCTCCCAGGTATGGCGATGCCATATCTGTGGACGTAAACTGGTGTTTAGGCACGCTGCAGGGCTCAGAAGGGAGGGAGCGCCATTTGGCTTTTGGGGCGCAGGTGTAGCTTGGTAGTTGTTCTGTTTGGGGTTTTACTGGTGTTTCAGTTTATAATGTGGGGGCATATGTTATCTGTGCGGGGTACATCAGGGTATAATAAGAGGGTATAATAATGCAGTAAATAAATAATAATCCGCAGATGTGTGGCCGGTGTCGCACTGATAAATGGCGCCCGATCTTATCCGCTTTTGGAACACTCTGCACATTTTGCATCGCCATATTCTGAGAGCCAGAACTTTTTTTATTTTTTCTCCACCGGAGCTGTGTGAGGGTTTATTCATTGCGGGACAATCTATAGTTTTCATTGGTACCATTTTGGGGTACCAGAAATTTTTTTGATCACGTTTTATTCCATTTTTTGGCAAGCAAGGTGACCAAAAACCATCAATTCTGATAATGTTTTAATCTTTTTTTTATGGCCTTCACCCTAGGCTATAAATGACCATTTTATTCTGCGGGTCGATACGATTATGGCGATACCATATGTATATAATTTTTTTATGTTTTGCAGCGTTTGTGCAATAAAATCACTTATTTATAAAATAAATTATTTTTTGTGTCACCATATTCTGAGAGCGATAACTTTTTTATTTTTCAGTCAAAAAAGCGGTGTAAGGGCTTGTTTTTTGCGGGACAGGTTGTAGTTTGTATTGGTACCATTTTGGCGTACATACGACTTTTTGATCACTTTTTATTGTATATTTTGGGAGGTTTGGTAACTAAAAAATGGTGATTTGGGCACTGTTTTTAGTTTATTTTTTTTGCGGTGTTCACCGTGCGGGAAAAATAATACTACAGTTTTATAGATGGGGTCGTTACGAACGCGGTGATACCAAATATGTGTACTTTTTTAACGTGTTAATTTTTTTCCTGTAATAAAAGACTTATTATAGGAAAAAAGCATTCTTTGTTTATGTCACTTCTAACTTTTATTTTTACACTTTTTAAAAACATTTTTATTATCTTTTTTTTACTTGTCCCACTAGGGGACACTTAGACTTGCAGCTCTGATCGCTGCTACACCGCATTACACTACACATGTAGTGTAATGTGTTCTAACTGTCATTGTGCCGTAACTGTCACACTGACAGGAAGCATCGGAGGACCGGCAGGAGGCTGCTCCTCCGAGGCTTCCGTACATGGCCTCTGGTTGCCATGATAAGGATCGCCAGCCCCCGCAAATGCATGTGGGAGGCTGCCGATCCGCTGTAAACCTCTTCAATGTGGTGATCGCAATCGACCACCGCATCAAAGGGGTTAATTGCCGATTTCAGCGGCGACAGCCGCCGCTGATCGGCAACGGGGAGAGCAGGGCTGACACCCTGCACAGTTAACCGCCGCTGCGGTGTAGCAAAGCACGGCGGTTAACTGTTAAAGCACGGACGTAACTGCACACCCAGGTGCGCGAAGTTACTGCTCACCTGGACGTGCATTTACGCCAAGGTGCGGGAATGGGTTAAATTTGTCTTTTATTATTGTTATGTGATAAAAGTTGCCGAGTTCACATTCTCAAATGAATTCTAAATTGAATGCTGAACTTGTAAACTTTAGCACAATAGTAAGCAGTGCTTCCAGGTACCATGTTTTTTTACAGTATATTTTTTATTATCCATTATTAATATAGTGCCAACATATTCTAAAGCGCCGGGATAATTTAATGTCCCTATCTCACATGTACATACACTGATCAGCCATAACATTAAAACTACCTGCCTAATATTGTGTGGGTCCCTCTAGTCCTGGCAAAAAAGCTCTGAACCCTCGAAGCATGGACTCCACAAAACCTTTGAAGGTGTCCTGTGGTTCCTCTGGCACCAAGAAATTACCAGCAGAACCTTTAAGTACTGTATGTTGCGAGATGTGGCGTCCATGGATCGGACTTGTTTTTCCTGCACATTTCACAAATGCTCAATCGGATGGAGATCTGGTGAATTTGGAGGCCAAGTCAACATCTTGAACACTTTGTCATGTTCCTCAAACCATTCCTGAACAATTTTTGCAGTGTGGCAGGATGCATTATCCTGCTGAAAGAGGGCGCAGCCATTAGGGAATGCCATTGCCATGAAAGGGTGTACTTGGTCTTAAACAATGATTAGGTAGGTGGTACGTGTCAAAGTAACATTCACCTAAATGGCAGGACTTAAGGTTTCCCAGCAGAACATTGTCCACAGAATCACACTGATTCTGCCAACTTTCCTTCTTCCCATAGTGCATTCTGGTGCCATCTCTTCCTCAGGTAAGCGACGCGCACACACACTCGGCCACCCACATGATATAAAAGAAAACATGATTAATCAGAGCAGGCCACCTTCCTACATTGCTCTAAGGTCCAGGTCTAATGCTCATGAGCCCATTGTAGAAGGTTTTGGCAGTGAACGGAGGTCAGCATGGGGACTCTGAAAAGTCTGTAGCTACATACCCCCAAACACAGCAAGCTGTGATGCACTGCTTGTTCTGACACCTTTCTATCAGTAATTTTCACAGCAATTTGTGCTACAGTAGCTCTTCTGTGGGATCGAACCAGATGGGTTATAGGCTATGTACACCTTTAAAATGTTTTTAAAATTATTTTTACTTTTTGAGATACAGCTGCTTTGTATCCTGTATACAGAGTAGCTGTACCTTGCGCTGAGACCTGAATCCATCAGGCCAGCGGGACTGATGGGTTCAGTGAAAGTGGGTCCTGTGTGTCTCTGACACGCAGGATACACCTGTTATCAATCACATCTAAGTTATAAACTTAGATGTGATCGGTAACAGCTTGATTCTGCATATCAGAGATACACAGGACCCACTGACACTGAACCCGTCAGCACCGCTGACCTGATTGGATACAGGATTCACCACTAGATACAGCTGCTCTGTATACAGGATACAAAGCAGCTGTATCTAAACAGGAAAAATTATTTTTAATAAAAAGTATTAAGAAGGTTGCACCAAACACACTGATACACATTTTTCCAAGAAACAAAACCAAAAAACATTTCAAAGGTGTACATAGCCTTTAACTTTTGCTCCCCACGTGCATCAATAATCCTTGAGGCCCATAACCCTGTTGACGATTCACCGGTTGTCCTTCCTTGGACCATTTTTTGTAGGCACTTACCACTGTATACCAGGAACACCCCATAAGACCTGCCATTTTGAAGCTGTTTGGACTCAGTCATCTAGCCATCACAATTTGTCCCTTGTCAAAGTCACTGAGATAGTTATGCTTGCCTATTTTTCCTGGTTCCAAAAAAATCAACTTTAACCCCTTCCCGACATCCACCGTGTATATATACACGGCGCTGTCGGGCAGGGGTTCCCGCAAAGCGCAGTACCATTTTGTTGCGGTGATAATGCGGGCTCAGGAGCTGAGCCCGAACCATCACCGCCAGTTGCCATCTGTACGTTACAGCTGGCACCCTGATGTAACAGCCAGGGCTGGAGCTAGCATCTGATCCGGCTGATTAACCCCTCAGATGCTGCGTTCAATAGAGATCGCAGCATTTGAAGGGTTTTTAGCCACCAGCACTCCAGAAACGTGATCGCTGGGTTGCCAGTGGCTGCAATGGCAACCGGAGGCCTAGTACTGGCCTCCCGGTCTGCCAGCTACGGAAGCCTCCTATGCCATTCTCGGAGGCTGGGCCTAAAAGGCTTCCGGTACCATGGTTCATAAGTTGAGCCGGCATCATCAGGAGTGGGAGTCCGCTGTATGTTACAGCGGACACCCTGCTGTAATGGCAGGAACCGGAGCTAGCTCCAATCCCTGACATTAACCCCTTAGATGCAGCAATCGAAAGCGATCGCTGCATCTTAGTGGTTTGTAGCAAATCGGCAACGCTGCCATGCGATGCAACCTGACAATGGCCTCCTGCTATGCCATTACAGAAGCCGATTAGGCCCCACCAGGAGGTGGAGCCTGTTCGGCTTGCTGTCAGTGAACAACTGACAGTTCTAATACATTGCACTACATAGGTAGTGCAATGTATTAGAACAGCAATCAAACAGTTGGACCTTCAAGTCCCCTAGTGGGGCTAAAAGAAACTGTCAAAAAAAGTGTCAAAAAAGTACAAATAAAAGTTGTAAAAAATAAAATAAAAGTTTCAAGTAATAAAATAAAACATAATCGCCCTTTTTCACTTATCAAGTCATTTATTATTGAAAAAATAAATAAACCATACATATTTGGTATCACCGCGTCCGTAACGACCTGAACTATAAAAATATGTTATTTATCCCACACAGTGAACGCCGTAAAAAAAATAATAAAACGTTGCCAGAATTGCTGTTATTTGGTCACTTTGTCTTCCAAAAATTTCAATAAAAAGTTATCAAAAAGTCGCATGTATCCAAAAATGGTACCTATAAAAACTATAGCTCGTCTAGCAAAAACAAGCCCTTACACAGCTCCGTCGATGAAAAAATTAAAAAGTTATGGTTCTCACAGCATGGCAACAGCAAAAATACATTCTTTTTACAAAAGTAATTTTATTGTGCAAGAAGTTGTAAAACATAAAAAAGTGCTATAAATTTGGTATCACCGGAATCGTGCTGAACCGCAGAGTAAAGTTTACATATAATTTATGATGCATGGTAAACGCTGTATAAAAAAACCTAAAAAACTATGCCGGAATTGCTGTTTTTTGGTAACTATGGCTCCCAAAAAAAGGACAAAAAGTGATTAAAAAGTCGCATGTACCCAAAAATGGTACTAATAATAACTACAGCTCGTCCCACAAAAAAACAGCCTTCATACCACTACGTCTATGAAAAAATAAAATAAGTTAAAATAAGTTAAGTAAGGAAAGAAAAATATGCCATAGTGCAGGCCTGTGGGGTGGACATTTCTTCTGTTTTACTAGGTGATTTATCAAGGTACTAAAATTAGGGAACCAGGAAGGGGAAGACTCAAACATATCTGCTAGAAGCGAGGGTGCCCGCATTATAGCAGGACAACACTTCCCAGCAAAATTCCCCAAACTGCAAAGGTGCAGAGTGTGTACCAAAAGGGGGATAAGAAATGACACCATTTATCAGTGCGACACTGGCCTGTGCATAAAGGATAGCTTCACAGCGTAACACACATCTATCGATTATTTTACACAATTATTATACCACCTGACTATGCCCCTGATGTACTCTGCCGAGCTTACATATGCCCCCACATTAGAAACGAAAATACCAGTAAAAGTCCAAACCAAACTACTACCAAACAAAATCCACGCTCCAAAAGTCAAATGGCGCTCCCTCCCTTCTCAAACCTACAGTGTGCCCAAACAGCAGTTTACTTCCACATATATGGCATCGCCAAACCAGGGAGAACCCTTTTAACAATTTTTGGGGTGTGTGTCTCCAGTGGCACAAGCTGGGCAAAACATATTTGCCACAGAAATGGCATATCTAGGGAAAATTGCTATTTTTACTTTGCCCCATCCACAGCGCATTCATTTATGGAAAAGACCTGTGGGGTGAAAATGCTCACTAGACCCCTTAATAAATACCTTGAGGGGTGTAGTTTCCAAAATATGGCCACTTATCAGGGCTTTCCTTTATTATGTCACATCAGAGCCTCTGCAATTGTGAACCAATACTTTGTAAGTCGCCAAATTAGGCCTCAATTTCGCATGGTACTCTTTCACTCCTGAGCCCTATCGATTGTCCAGGAAAAAGATTTGGGCCACATGTAGGGTGTTTCTAAATCCGGGAAACACAGCATAATAATTAGAGAGCTGTCTTGTTATGGTGGCACAAGCTGGGCACCACATATTGGCATATCTATGGAAAAATTCCCATTTTCACTCTGCAACATGGAGTGCACACTAATTTCTGGAAAAATGTGGGGTTAACATGCTCACTACACCACTAGGTGAATACCTTGAGGGATGTAGTTTCCGAAATGTGGTCACTTCTGGGGGGTTTCCACTGTTTTGGTCCTACAGGGGCTTTGAAAATGTGACATAGCACCCAGAAGCCATTCCAGCAAAATCTGCACTCCAAAAGCCAAATGGCGCTCCTTCCCTTCTGAGCCCTATTCTGTGCCCAAACAGCAGTTTATGACCACATATGGGGTATTGCCGTACTCAGGAGAAAATACTTTACAAATGTTGGTGTGCTTTTTCTCCTATTATTTGTTGAGAAATTTAAAAAGTTTGAGCTAAAGCTACATCTTATTGGAAAAAAATAATAATTTTATTTTCACTGCCCAATTCTAATAAAATCGATGAAAAACCTGTGGGGTCAAAATGCTCACTAGACCCCTAGATAAATTCCTCAAGGTGTGTAGTTTCCCAAATGGGGTCACTTTTGGGCAGTTTCCACTGTTTTGGTCCCACAGGAGCTTTGCAAATGCGACATGGTGCCAAGAAACCAATCCAGCAAAATCTGTGCTCCAAAAGCCAAATAGCGCGCCTTCCCTTCTAAGCTCCGCTGTGTGCCTAAACCGCAGTTAATGACCACATATGGGGTATTTACATACTCTAGAGAAGTTGCTTTACAAATGTTGGGGTGCTTTTTCTTCTTTATTCCTGTAAATATTAAAAATATGGAAATCGATTTTTTTTAGCTAAAACTACATCTTATTGGAAACATTTTAAATTTTTTATTTTCACATCAAAATCTAATGAAATCTATGAAACACCTGTGGATTCAAAATGCTCACTACACCCATAGATGAATTCCTTGTGGGTGTAGTTTCCAAAATTAGGTCTATTTGGGAGTGTTTCCTTTGTTTTGGCATCACAAGACTTATCCAAACCGGACATGGTGCCTAAAATATAATCTAATAAAAAGAAGGCCCCAAAATCCACTAGGTGCTCCTTTGCTTCTGAGGCCTGTGTTTCAGTCCATTAGGACACTAGGGCCACATGTGGGATATTTCTAAAAACTGCAGAATCTGGGCAATAAATATTGTGTTGCGTTTCTCTTGTAAAACCTTCTGTGTTACAGAAAAAAATGAATTAAAAATGGATTTCTGCAAAAAAAAATGTATTTGTCAATTTCACCTCTACTTTGCTTTAATTCTTGTGAAACGCCTAAAGTATTAAGAAACTTTCTAAGTGCTGTTTTGAATACTTTGAGGGGTGTAGTTTTTAAAATGGGGTGATTTATGGGGTATTTCTAATATATAGGGCCCCCAAAACCACTTCAGAACTGAACTGGTCCATGAAAAAATAGGCTTTTGAATTTTTCATGAAAATGTGAGAAATGCTGCTAAAGTTCTAAGCCTTGTAACGCCCTAGAAAAATAAAAGGATGTTCAAAAACGATGCAAACATAAAGTAGACATGTGGAAAATGTTAACTAGTAACTATTTTGTGTGGTATTACTATCGGTCTTTCAAGCAGATACATTTAAATTTAGAAAAATGCTAATTTTCTCACAAATAAATATTGAATTTATCAACTAAATTTTTATGATAAAGATAAAGTCCAATATGTCACGAGAAAACAATCTCAGAATTGCTTGGATAGGTAAAACCATTCCAAAGTTATTACCACATAAAGTGACACGTCAGATTTGAAAAATAAGGCTCTGTCAGGAAGGTCAAAAGCGGCCACAGCGGGAAGGGGTTAAGAACTGACCTATATATCCCACCCCTTGACATGTGGCATTGTAATGACATAATCAATGTTATTCACTTCACCTGTCAGTGGTTTTAATGTTATGGCTAATCGGTATATGGACATGGGAAGACCAGTTCAATGGGAGATCAGTTAACCTATCAGTATGTTTTGGTGTATGACTAAAAACTGAATTACTGAGAGGATACCAATACAAAGTCTATGTAAATGTGGCTCTGGTCAGATTCGAACCCCGGATCCCAGTGCTAATCCCTGAACAACTTAGCCTCACTTGGTTTTAAACAATACATGCCAACTTTTTTAACACTGTATATGCTGCCCTGTATCTAGTTTACTTGGCTAAGGCAGTGGCTCATTGGTAACTACCTGATACCCAGCATCTGGAGCACATAGCTCATCAGCCTGTACAACAAATACTGAGGTAAAATGTTTCTACTGTACAGTGTACATGATTTTTGGGAAGGCCCTTTCACAATTGGCACTGCCCTGCTCATATTAAACTGAGCTGCATTTGTTCCCTGTCGAAAGAAGGGCCGTATTAGTCACACACTGAAGTGTTTACTTGAAAGTCAGAATATCTACTTAATATGTATAACACAGCAGACTAAAACAGTTGCCATTTGCAAACTATGTCTGAGAAAAACAGAAAAGATTAAACGATCAGATTTCCCTTTATTTCCTAACAAGCTGCACAACAGCTGCCCCTTCTGGATTGCAGCAACTGTTACTTACACGTACAACAAACTTTCTGTTTTCTGAAAGGTTTCCATAGGTCAACTGCATGTGCTATGGATTAAACCAGTAGCAAAGGGCTATTGTTTACCAGAGAACATTACTTGCTTTTAGAAATGACTGCGTGTCAAGCTGTGCGCCACAGTCATCAATATCTAGTAGTTATAATTATCAAACATATAGCTGTAGTAGCCCTTGGCTTATCATTTAACTTTTAAAGGGAACCTGTCACCAGCATTTTAGCTATAAAGCCAGCAATACCTGGTGAAAGTGGGTGAAAAATCATTGTCATCTAAGCTATAAATATGTTCTAAGTAAGCTCTGTAGCTTTAGTATTCCGTTTTTCAGTGGTCCCACGCCGTATGCAAATGAGCAGAAAAGAGTCAAATCTTCATCTGAAAAGAGTCAGGTTTTCATTCCTCCAGCATCTCAGAGTGAACTCCACCTCCTTCTTTTTGATTGACAACTCCTTAGCCAGTCAGGGCTGGACAGGTGGTGGCAGTGGGCGTGGTTAAGAAGCTGCATCCCAGAGGGAAAAATAATTACCATAAAAGGCGGGAAAAGTTTAAACGACGATATTTACAGACAGAGGAGGACGTCAGGAAAGAAGAGAACAGGAACGAACTCTGGACAGCTGCGGCCATTGAGGGGTCAGGCTAGTTTAACAGGTTAGATGTTGATGACAGGATCCCTTTAAACAGTATAATGCCGCCATAACTGCCCCCCACAGTCTACTGCCCCCCCCATAGCTGCCCCCACAGTATAATGCCCCTATAGCTGTCCCTACAGTATATTGCCACCCATAGCTACCACATACAGTATAATGCCCCCCAAAACTGCCCCATACACTATAATGCCCCACACAGTATAATGTCCCCATACTGTAAAATGCCTCCATAGCTGCCCCATACAGTATAATGCCCTCCATAGCTGCCACATACAGTGTAATGCCCCCATAGCTGCACCATACAGTATAATGCCCCATACAGTATAAAGCCCCCCATAGCTGTGCCCATACAGTATAATGCCCTCCATACAGTATAATGCCTACCATACAGTATAATGTCCCCTCCCATACCCAGTATAATGTCCCCATATGTATGTACCTAATAGAAAAAGAATAACATTTACTTACCTATCCCCATTCCCACGATGGGTGGAGGAGATAATTCTCCTCTGCACTGTGCTGTGAGTGACTCGGTGCAGATAGGTGCGATGACGTCACTACATCACTTCTGCCTGCGCCGAGCCATTCGCAGCACAGTGAATGCTGGAGCAAGACGCAGATTCAGTTGGAAGCGGGACCAGCGCAGTCAGCGCTGCAGGGCTATGGGGGCCCTGTGGGCCCACCAGGCTTAGGGGCCCGGTCGCAGTTGCGGCCGTTGCGACCCCTATAGCTACGCCACTGAACTCTGCCCATTATTATGGCATTACTAATATTAATTGCTCATATTAGATGAGCTGTCAACAATCTATGTGATGGGAATTGTCACTTAGGATGTGCATGGTGGATTGTGAAATTTCTCTAAAGTCCGTTACTAACAAGACTGTAAAACTACAGTAAAAGTATAACTTTCATTAATACGTTTTCATTTTATTAATGGGCCCATGATAGTCTGCCATGTTTTACAGCCCCAAATCTAAGCAATATACTCCTTATTATTTTGCATCTTTTTCACGATTTGTTGGATCATCTGGATTATTGTATTCCACAATAATAATATATTTTAGAAACATGGTACAGTAGTGTTACCCCGGTGTTGATATTTACAAGTAAAATTGTTGTTTTATTTATACAAGCACTTAGTGATAGGTTACTTCTGAAACTGTTATGACCCGAATATGGAAGCTTACACCTTTATTACTACTGTACATACTATGAAAGATTTCCTTTGTATATTAGGTTATAGTATTAACACGGTACTTGTCAGAGGACAAGCATCTATATGTTACAATTCAATGATGTCTCATATAGGAGAGGAATCATTTATTTTGTGCTTGAATAATCAATTTTGCAAATGAGAAACAATATTTTTATTGTTTATTTTTTGGTCACTTCCACAGGAACCATACTGATCATCACTATATGTAAATGGACAATTATATAGTAGTATAATACAGTATCAATAACTGTATTAGGAATAATGAATATTTTAGTCCTCCACAGACTAACAGGGGCAGAGATCCACAGCGCCACAGTCCCATAAATCCAGAGGTTCACAGGTCCACAGCTTCATAACAGGTAGATAGGTCCAAAGTTCCATAGTCCCAAATGTCTGTGTCCACATCTATACAATTATACAGGTAAATATTCCACAGTGCCACAGTTCTGCATATTATCACAGGCCATAACTGCACAGTTCCATAAGTATATAGCTCCACAATCCTATAGGTTCAAAGGTTTACAGCTCCATAACACCACAAGTGCATTCCACAATCTCATATGTCCACAGTCCTATGATAAATCTCCCCTACCTGCTTTTTTGGAATGACACTATCCTGTATTCAGTAAGGGTATGCTCACACGGCTTATTTTCTGCAATTTTTTGGGCCGTAAACGGCCAAAAAAATCGGAGGCAGAACACCTCCATACATCTGTCCATTGATTTCAATGGGAAAACGGTGTTCTGTTCCGAAAAACGGCCACGTAAAAAACCGGCCACGAAAATAAGTGCATGTCACTTCTTGAGCCGTTTTTGGAGCCATTTTTCATTGACTCTATAGAAAAACAGCTCCAAAAACTGACGTGAAAAACGCGAGTTGCTTAAAAAAAGGCTGAAAATCAGGAGCTGTTTTCCCTTGAAGCGTGTGAACATACCCTAAGGTGCAGAGACAATGTTTTTATCTTTTTTTCATTTTGAAGGAATTGAAAGCTTTAGAGGCATTGGAGAGGCAGCAGCTTTTTCCCCTTCCTTAGGCAATACACCAAGATTGTCCCCTAATGTGACCGTCATTAAGGTCCTTTTACACCAGCCAACATGGTCCGTGAAAACGAGAGCCGATCAACAAGACAGCTTGGTTATGTATGAGGACAAGCGATCGTTACTACGATCACTCGTCCCCATATATTTCCATCATGTCGGCAGCACATCTCCCTGTTAATACAGGGAGATCTGGTGCCGACAAAGGTAATAATTATTGCTACATAAGCCATACAATCAGAAGATAAATGATCGTTTGATAGTTTAAAACAATTTCAATTTTCAAATAATATTGTACTACAATGCCTAAATAATACTCCCATACAGTATGCACATAATACCTCCATAGAATGCCAAAAAATACTGGAACTGACAGAGCAATGGGATGTTTTTCCAGTCCTTGGGGCCCTCTTGAAAATGGGGGGCCTGGACAATTGCCCAGTTTGATATCCCCCAAAAACGGTCCCTGAATGTTATCAAGGAGCAGAAAGAAACAAACAATATGGCTGCTATTGCAGCTTCTACAGGTTTTGTTCGCCTAGTTTTACCAGAAGAGCAAAGTATAGGAATGACAGCCCTTTTGTTTTTAAGATAAAATATGTTTGAACCTGCACAATTCTCTGAATTTATCAACACTTCATCGATACTGCTTTTAAATATGGAGAAGTTTTCCAGGACTTTTTCTAAATAAAAAGTAACGTGAACAATTTTACAAGAGATTAAAGAAGACACCAGAATATAATTATACAGATAATTAAAATCCACTGCAGCAATAATTCTACTCAGCGGTCTATTGAACATTACCCTCCCATGGAGATCTCCTAGGAATCATTTGCATCATGACATGAATAGAGGAGGAACTGTCTCCTTCCACACAGTTTGGCACGACTCGGTAACAAGCAGTTTATAAGAAATTACTAAAAAAAGGAAGGTTTTTCTTGCAAAAAGTTTACTCCAGTCCTGCTAAAATTGTTACTTTGCTGACACAATTAGCTGGGTATTGCGTTATACTATGACTATGATGAAATCAAGCTTTGCCTATATGCAAACTCTTCCGTTCCATCTGTAAAGTATCAGTGTTTTTGCCTGGTACTTAATGTCATTCACATAAGTGAATACCAGAACCTGGTGGAATGCATGGGAATTATAAGCATAAAGAATGGTGGAAAAGTAGACAAGCTTACAGATGACATAAATACAGCTAACCCCAAAAAAATGAAAAAGCGATAAACATAGAAAATAAGTAGTCAAAAACTCAGTTGCTTGTGTTCATATGGCTAGCCATATGTTTATAATCCATATACACAGGGTGAGAAGTCAGGTATTTGTCTTAACTTTCAGTTTATAGTTGAAGTTTTATTCAATATACTTAATTTTAATACGATAAAAGGAAAGAGTAACATATCAGAGTAAACCCATTTCACAATAGTAACAGTCTTAATCTAACATTAAGAAGATTGTCTCATTATGATAACCCCTGTCCATATGCCCTATTAGGGCATTTAGAAGTCATAGAGGGTGGGCCTCTCGCTTGTAGAAAGCCACTAAGTAAGAACGACTCCCGCACTAGACTTGGCCTGTTTTTGTATTACATGGTTCGCCATTCTTTTCAACTACATTTACCGTGAAGCTGCTGAAATGTATGGCCATATGCGTCTTTTCCTGGCAATAACAGCTTATCACTGAAATGGCAATCAGCTGCCAAGCTGCTATAACATAAACAAAAGGATGTCTTTGTGTGACGAACCCTTTAAGCATACCTCTCCACCGTCCCGGATCCGGCGGGACTGTCCCGGTTTCTCACCGCTGTCCCGCCGTCCCGGGCGGTCTGCAAAATGTCCCTCTGGGCGCTGCATCAAAACAGCTGATCGCTGGTGACTGCAGCAGCGATCATAAGAAGGCAGGAGTCTTGCGGCGGTGTTCTCACTGGGATCGATGCCAGCATGGGAGTGGACCAGTACAGTCACCTGACCTGTCACCTGACCTGTTCCTTGACCTCACCAGTCAGGTGACTGGACTGGTCCACTCACGGGCCGGCATCGACACCAGTGAGAACGCCGCTGCGAGACTCCTGCCTTCTTCTGACGGTGAGTGACGTCAAAGCAGAGCGGAGAGTGGCAGCAGTAGGGCTGGCTACCTCTACCACTCTCCGCTCTGGCGGCAATGTGGCACAAAGTATAAGGGGGTTGTGTTGCGCTACCTACAGGGGGACTGTGTGTGGAGCTATCTACTGGGGGCTGTGTGTGGAGCTATCTACAGGGGGGCTGTGTGTGGAGCTATCTACAGGGGGGCTGTGTATGGAGATATCTACAGGGGGCAGTGTGTGGAGCTATCTACAGGGGGGCTGTGTGTGGAGCCATGTACAGGGGGGCCGGTGTCTGGCGCAGTGTACAGGGGGGGCTGTGTGTGGCACAAAGTATAAGCGGGTTGTATTGCACTACCTACAGGGGGACTGTGTGTGGAGCTATCTACTGGGGGCTGTGTGTGTAGCTATCTACAGGGGGGCTGTGTGTGGAGCTATCTACAGGGGGGCTGTGTGTGGAGCTATCTACAGGGGGGGCTGTGTGTGGAGATATGTACAGGGGAGCTGTGTGTGGCGCTATCTACAGGGGGGCTGTGTCTAGCGCTATGTACAGGGGGGCTGTGTGTGGAGCTATCTACGGGGGCTATGTGTGGATCTATCTACAGGAGGGCTGTGTGTGGAGCTATCTACAGGGTGCTGTGTGTGGAGCTATCTACAAGGGGGCTGTGTGTGGAGCTATGTACAGGGGGGCTGTATCTGGCGCTATGTACAGGGGGGCTGTATCTGGCGCTATGTATAGGGGGCTGTGTGTGGTGCTATGTACAGGGGGGGCTGTATTTGGCACTATGTACAGGGGGCTGTATCTGGAGCTATCTACAGGGGGGCTGTGTCTGACGCTATCTACAGGGGGATGTGTGGTGTGGAGCGATCTACAAGGGGGCTCTGGTGGATGATTTTTCCATTGACCGGTAGCAGAGTTACATAACTGGAAAAAAAATCCCCATCATGTAACTCTGCTACCTGTCAATTGAAAAGTCATCAACCACAGGGTCTACCTTTTGACTTTCATTGTTCTCAGCCTTTTGGTTTGTCCTGCAGCTCCTGCCGTGACGAGCAAATGTTATACCCAAGTTAGGAAAAGTAACATAAAGACGACATAACCTGATCCATAATATCTGTGATATCCAGACAGTCTAGAGATCCGCAGTGAGAATGTGCGCTTGTTAGAAGGATCTGGCCATGATTTGATGTGTTTATGCGGGTTATTGGTCGTGGTTAGGGGTGTGGCTTAAATGTCCCTCTTTTCCGAATTCAAAAGTTGGGAGGTATGCCTTTAAGTGTCTTACAAATATTTGGGTAGTTCTTGACTTTTGACGTACTCTATGAATAACATATGCTTAGCTCAGGAAACATACCCACCAGTGATAAATTTGTCCTTTCACCCAATCTAATAGCCCAAAAAAAAATTCCCACGACAATACAGACATTGTTGACCAAACAGCACTGTGGCTTATACTGTACAGCACACCGGAAAGAAATCTCATGCCATGAAATTAGCATCTCAGTAAACTCCACTTTGAATATGAGCCTATGCCAATTGGCACAAATTGGCAATTTTTCGTGTTATCATTTACATGCCCTAAGTTCTAGTGCTACGTAAGACAGAGAAAATACTCTGGACACCTACAGATATGTACTATATATTAATATAAGTAATTACGATATATTATTTACAGAAATACATTGGGTTTATCATACCTTGGTGTGGAATAAAAAATTGTTTTTGTATGTCAGAGCATTTATATAAATGATCAGAATATAAAAGAAGCAGAGGGCCAATAAAAGGAACAATAGATTACATTGGTCGTGCATCTGCACTGACCTATAAACTACAATACTATATAATGCCTTCTGAAAGAATCAGGCCTAGTTCAACTACAGACTGTATGTGCACTATAACCAGTCAGCCATTACTGATGTTTCTTTTGTTCGATTGTCACTTAAATTATATTACACATCTTTTGTTAGCTGATCAAGACTTGGCTGCATTGAGTGCTTTTAGGAATCAATGAGTGTTCGACATTTTCTTTGCAAGATCGTACAGTAACATCTTACCATTATTACTGGAAACATATATACATACTTAATGTTCACTGGAATTTTCACATCTCTTCCATCACTGAAAATCACAGAGCAAATGTGAAATGTGTGGGGGCAATAAAGTAAAAAAAAAAAGTTACAAATAATCAAGAAATATTCACAATGTCCATTTATAAGGCCTCATGTACATGTTGTTACTATGGATCTATGTTATACTGGTTTATAATACGGCATCTATGTAAATCTATGGCCCCATACTGTAACTCTGTACATGTTTGCATTTTTAGAGGAATTCCAACATTTTCTAACGATTGTACATACGGATACAAATTTTTCAGAAATTTTAAAACTGTTGACAACATGGACCAGCAAATTTTGTTGCAAGTGTTCTCATGTGTAATATTTTCCTCAAACACTATAAGACCATTTTAAGCCTAAAATTTGTACAACTGACACAAGTATTGGAGTTAGTAGATGAAAGGGATCTGTTCAGAGCCATGACTTGTTTAGAATATACCAAATATGAAATAAAAATGACTATTTCGGCTCCAGGCCCCCTTCCAGGCTCCTACACAGGATCAGTAATAGCAATACACAGACAGTGGCAATTTTTTATTTTGCTTTTTTGCTATAGGGTTCATTATCTTTTTCACAGATGAAGCCATGTCACTGGTATGAGTCTCTTTGTAGGCTTATGTTTTGAGCTGAAATCCTTCTTTTTTAAATAGTGCCTCATGCTTACAAAAAGTCAAGATGAGAATCACTATTGTTCTTACACTTTTCTCATCAGCAGCAGTGAGATTTTATATTATTTAGCAGTCTTCATGTTTAGTAGAAAAGCTGATTTAACAGGTATCTTGTTCAAAGTGACCTCTGACAAAGCAAATTTAAGCTCCCTCAAATCGTGTCCATGCACGGCTGCTTTTAAATGTCATGCTCTCATAGGTTTAAATGTAGAAAGCAGTGTGTACAAAATCTCCTTAGAAATCAAGACTAATTTATTGGTAAAGTGATCCGGATGGAGGAAGCGTGATAGACTTTCCAATTATGAAATTCCATTTCTTTTTGAAAAATGAAATTCTTCTACAATTACGGGCTAAGTAAATCATGTAACCTCAACTACCATTTTCCCCATGTGAATTGCCAACATCTTAAAGGGATTTCTAGAAAAACTTTTCCATTGGAAAGTGTTTTTAAAGTTTAGGTTTCTCTCTGGAGAACCGATTTCTCATCTACCTGGACCCATGTGAGTGTGACGTGGTGGGAATAGGGATATTGGGGCTAACTTTTAGTTTTGAGTGGAATTGCCACGATGCAATTACACTTCCCGAAATGGACAGTAATAAGTTGCATCTGCTAAGCTGCAACATATAGAAATCCTGTATAAATATAATTGTCCTATGTTCTACAATTTCATCTTTTAAACAACATAAATCCTAATACAATAATTAATAGACACTGATCAGTAATCCTTTATTGTGCTCTTCGCTATGTCAACAAATGGCCAAATGGTTCAAGTAAGCAAAAGAGATCGGATTGATGAATACGACAGGTTTCCATGTCTAAGCTTATAATATTTATTTATTCTTTCCATTATATGAATGATAAATTATCACTGTTCTGTGATGGGGTTCTCTGATGTCGGTGGTTCTTATTTCAGATTCGCATCAATTTATCTGCGGGTACATTAGATAAGATCATTGTGTATATCAAATCATGTTTTATATTGAAAAAATAATTTACATGATAAATGATCAGAAACACCATAAATGCTTATGGTGTGCTCAGTTTATTTCCTCAGAGGCTGTATAAAATGTGCTCATTTGATTTTGCATGATTTGGAATTGATTTGCAGTCTATCCAACTATTCATTATAATATGTGAATATAAACCAGGATTTTACCATTGTATTTTAGAACATGCTTACTATAAATAATCATGCACATGGCAATATTACAGTTCTGTTTTGTACAGCAATAGGGCTCCAATAGAAATCCATGAGACCCCTATTGTACCTTCCTATGCCTCCATTTTCATACAGAGGCATACCGGTTTTTTTCTGTCTGATTTGGTACGAATCCAACAGATGAAAAATTGTAGCATGCACCAACAGATGCCGCTTCTACGGATGTATTCTCCCTGAGAAGATTTGCTTTTAGGGGTGAATATCTCTGTAAACACAGGACCCATTGTTGTCTGTACAACAGCACTTGGAGGCTATGCGGCTCTGTACTACGAAACTGTACGGCATCCGTACACTGCCGAACAGGCTCCATGCCCATATTCACCCATGTGGATTAGGCCTAAGGGACTTGTTTAGGATAGATGTAAATTGAGTACACATTTCTGTATCTCCTAATTATCAGTGTACAAAGATCATCTCAAAAAAACAAAATGGGACTACCTGCTGCTGTTTAGTGCCCTCATACTTTGCAATGCTCAAACAGGAGGGCCCGAACTATTTGGCCCTTTACCCCCTTCCAATTCCTTATAGGATACAGTAGAGGAAACAAAAAAGAAGGCCAGCGCTCTTTAAGGTAGTAGTCCCATATATTTGGGGGGATTTTTAAAGATCTGATGGTAAATTTTTGTACTAGTTAAAATCAGCTTTTACACTTAGCAAGACAAATATCTATATGGAAATCTGACTAATGGTAAAGGCACATTGGTTAAAATGAACTATCCTGTAATGATGGGGGTAAGGAAACAGACAAGTGAGCCCTAATCTACCCGCCACTCAGTCCCTGCCTACTTGCAACGACCCGCCCTAGGCGACGGGGTACAACTGGGCGACGGTCCCTACGCTCAATAAGTGCACGACAGACAAACAGACAAGGGTACACAGAAGCAAGGGAAAAGGGGCAGTTGCCCACGGCAACACCATGAGCAACAAGAGTGGTGAACGAGCCGAGTCAAACCAGGAGTGTACGAGGTACCAAACGCAGAGCAGGAGAGTAGTGAACAAGCCGAGTCAAACCAGGAGTGTACGAGGTACCAAACGCAGAGCAGTAGAGTAGTCAGTAAGCCAGGGTCAATATGAAGCAGGGTCAAATAGTTCAAGAAGCTGCAGCAGGGCCAGGAAACCAAACGAGAAGAATCACAAGCAAGGAGGAACAGGAAAGGCAGGTATAAATAGACAGAGGGCGGGAGCTAGCTCCGTCTGGCCAGGCTGTGATAGGCTCTCCCACTCCTAAGCCTGCCATCCTGAGTGGTGGAAGATGGAGTCAGTCTCACAGACATAGAAGCAGGTGCAGACTGATTACCTATGGGCGTAGATACAGAAGCTGTGCCTGGCAGATCCTTAACATATCCACTCGATTATAGGCACAAATGTTCCTTTTTATTCATGATCGTATGTATACTATAACTGAATGCTATCTTCGACCATTCTTCTTGGAAAAATCAATAACTATTTTGGGACCAATATTGAAAAAAATGCCACAAGGAATGCCAGCTAATCTCAACATCTACATGACAAGTGGGCAATCAGAACACAATGTCCCTGTGGTGGCTTCATGTTTAGTTGATAAAGTCATCCAGAGTCTCAAACATCATCTTACTTGACAACCTGGAAATGAATACCATCAGCAGAAAACTTTCCCTCATTATGGCAATTCCATGAACTAGCCACGTGAACGCCCTTTAAAGACGTTTAGACAACTTAACTAAGGATTGGACATGGGAGGCTCCAGTATTGCTTTTTTCCCTTTATTATGCTTATTTCTTACATAACTTTATGCAAATGTCTCATTTCCTTATTAATGTTTGGTCTAAACATACTTCGTAAAATATTGTACTCTAAAACTAGTGCTCTAAAATTTCCTGGTAGACGGCTGTGCTGACTCTGGACTTGATATAACACAGTGGACCAACACCAGCAGATGATATGACTCCCCAAACCATCACTGACTGGAAAATTCACACTGGACCGCAAGCAACTTGGATTGATGCCTCTCCACTCTTCCTCCAGACTCTGGGACCTTGATTTCCAAATGAAATGCAAAATTTACTGTCATGTGAAAACAGGACTTTGGACCACTGAGCAACAGTGTTGGTCCACTGTGTTATATCAAGTCCAGAGTCAGTGCAGCATTCTACCAGGAAATTTTAGAGCACTTCATGCTTCCCTCTGCTGACACACTTTATGGAGATGCTGATTTCATTCTCCAGCAAGACTTGGCATCTGCCCACACTGCCAAAACTACCAATACCTGGTCAGGGGCGTAGCTAAAGGCTCATGGGCCCGGGTGCAAGAATTCAGCTTGGGCCCCCCTACCCCCCCACAACACCACCAACATCAGACCCCTGCGCGCGCCTATGCCCAGACACCTTGCCCAACAGCCCCCATAGTACAATGCCCCCACACAGTATAATGCTCCCATAGCTGCCCCCACACAGTATAATGCCCCATAACGTATAATGCCCCCCATAACAGCCCCATACCGTATAATGCTCCCCATATCAGCCCCCACAGTATAATGCCCCACATAGCTGCCCCCATACATTATAGTGCCCCCCATATCAGCCCCCATACAGTATAATGCCGCCATATCAGCTCCCCATACAGTACAATGCCCTCCATATGAGCTCCCCATACAGTATAATGCCCCTCCATATCAGCTCCCCATACAGTATAATGCCTCCCATATCAGCTCCCCATACAGTATAATGCCCCCCAGACAGTGTAATGCCCCCTTATCAGCTCCTCATACAGTAAAATGCCCTCCATATGAGCTCCTCATACAGTATAATGCCCGCCATATCAGCCCCCAATACAGTATAATTCCCCCATATCAGCCCCCATGCGGTATAATGCCACCCCATCTTATCAGCCGAATGCCATATCAGCCCCCCCATGCAGTATAATCCCCCCCCCCCCCCGCAATATCACCCCCCCCATACAGTATAATGGGTCCATATGTGCATAATAGAAAAATAGCATAATTACTTACCTATCCCCGTTCCTTCGCCTCCTCCGGTGTGTGCTATGAGTAACTCGGTGCAGATAGGTGCGATGATTTCGCTACATCCGGCCTGCCTGCGTCGAGCCGCTCAGGGCACAGTGAATGCTGGATCAAGGAGACGTCAGCTCCTTGCTTCAGAATTGAATGGAACCGGGACCTTGGTGAGTGACTCGCGACCACCCGGAGGTCTTCACACAAATCCCCAGGGGGACGCGACCCACAGTGTGTTGTATTGTTCAGTTTGCGGTGGAAAGAGGAGGGGGGCTGTAATTTAACGGGCCCCCAGTCTCCACCGCAAACAGCACAATACAACACAATACATTACAAGCCAACACAATACATTACATTACTGTAAAGGATCTGCCAGGCACAGCTTCTGTATCCACGCCCATAGGTAATCAGTCTGCACCTGCTTCTATGTCTGGGAGACTGACTCCATCTTCCACTACTCAGGATGGCAGGCTTAGGAGTGTCGAGAGCCTATCATAGCCTGGTCAGATGGAGCTAGCTCCCGCCCTCTGTCTATGTATGCCTGCCTTTCCTGTTCCTCCTTGCTTGTGATTCTTCTCATTTGGTTTCCTGGCCCTGCTGCAGCTTCTTGATATATTTGACCCTGCTTCATATTGACCCTGGCTTACTGACTACTCTCCTGCTCTGCGTTTGGTACCTCGTACACTCCTGGTTTGACTCGGCTCGTTCACCACTCTTGTTGCTCTTGGTGTTGCCGTGGGCAACTGCCCCTTTTCCCTTGCTTCTGTGTACCCTGTCTGTTTGTCTGTCGTGCACATATTGAGCGTAGGGACTGTCGCCCAGTTGTACCCCGTCACCTAATGCGGGTCGTTGCAAGTAGGCAGGGACTGAGTGGCGGGTAGATTAGGGCTCACTTGTCTGTTTCCTTACCCCCGTCATTACATAATCACAAGCCCTATACCTAGTCTACCCTGGTCCCTCACACTACTATGGACCCCCTTGAGACCCTGGCTCAGCAAATGCAGGGTCTCTCCTTACAGGTCCAGGCTCAGAGGGTGAACCAGCCTGATGCTACCATGGTAGTGCCCCTCACCTCACCTCTTGAACCCCACCTCAAGTTGCCTGACCGATTCTCAGGGAAACGGAAGACTTTTCTCTCCTTTCGGGAGAGTTGTAAGCTCTATTTTCGCTTAAAGCCCCAGTCCTCAGGTTCTGAGAGCCAGCGGGTAGGTATAATTATGTCCCGGCTCCAGGAAGGGCCCCAAGAATGGGCCTTCTCCTTGGCTCCTGACGCCCCTGAACTTTCCTGCTCTCGGGCTCATTTATGACGAGACTGACAGGACTGCCTTTGCCGAGAGTCAGCTGGTGACCTTACGTCAGGGTAAGAGACCTGTTGAGGAGTATTGCTCTGACTTTAGGAAGTGGTGCGTAGCTTCTCAGTGGAATGACCCTGCCTTAAGGTGCCAGTTTAGGTTGGGTCTGTCGAACGCCCTGAAAGACCTGCTAGTTAGCTATCCCTCTTCTGACTCCCTAGACCAGGTTATGGCTTTAGCGTTACGACTTGACCGACATCTCAGGGAACGACAACGTGAACGTTTTTGTGTTTTCTCCTCTGACTCTCCCATGATGCCTCCCGAGGTTCCGTTGCTTCGTTCTTCCACGGAAGACTCGGAGGTACCTATGCAACTCGGAGCCTCCGTGACCCCCCAACAACGTAGAGAGTTCCGCAGGAAGAATGGTCTCTGCTTCTATTGTGGGGATGACAAGCATCAAGTGAACACCTGTCCTAGGCGTAAGAATAAGCAGCCGGAAAACTTCCGCGCCTAAGTGATCATCGGGGAGGTCACTTGGGCGCACAGGTATTTCCCGTAAATATGAAACGTAATAAAATCTTGCTTCCCTTTCAGGTCTCTTTTGGTGGTAGGTCTGCTACCGGCAGTGGCTTAGTGGATTCAGGGTCTTCTGCTAATATCATGTCTGTGGAATTTGCTATGTCTCTAGCTATGCCTTTGATTGATTTGCCTAAACCTGTCCCGGTAGTGGGTATCGACTCCACTCCTCTTGCTAATGGTTATTTTACACAGCATACCCCTGTTTTTGAACTCCTTGTTGGCTCCATGCATTTGGAGCAGTGCTCTGTACTGTTGATGCAGGGATTATCGTCCGATTTGGTTTTAGGCCTTCCCTGGTTGCAGTTGCATAATCCCACGTTTGACTGGAATACTGGGGAATTTACCAAATGGGGTAATGAATGCTTGACGTCATGTTTTTCTGTTAATTCTATTTCTCCCCCTGAGGAGGTGAACACGCTCCCTGAGTTTGTTCAGGACTTCGCTGATGTTTTCGCTAAAGAGGCCTCCGAAGTGTTACCTCCTCATAGAGAATACGATTGCGCTATCGATTTGGTACCAGGAGCTAAGCTCCCTAACGGTAGGATATTTAATCTCTCTTGTCCCCAGCGTGAAGCCATGAGAGAGTATATCTAGGAATGCCTGGCCAAGGGTTACATTCGCCCCTCTACTTCTCCGGTAGGTGCTGGCTTCTTCTTCGTAGGGAAGAAGGATGGTGGTCTTAGGCCATGCATTGACTACCGTAACTTGAATAAGGTCACTGTAAGGAACCAGTATCCCCTTCCTTTGATTCCTGATCTCTTTAATCAGGTTCAGGGGGCCCAATGGTTCTCTAAGTTTGATCTACGGGGGGCGTATAACCTTATCCGCATCAAAGAGGGGGATGAGTGGAAGACTGCGTTTAACACGCCCGAAGGTCATTTCGAATACCTCGTCATGCCCTTTGGGTTGTGTAATGCTCCCGCGGTCTTCCAGAATTTCATAAATGAGATTTTAAGAGATTACCTGGGGGTATTTCTTGTAGTGTACCTTGATGACATACTTGTGTTTTCCAAGGACTGGTCCTCCCACATTGAGCATGTCAGGAAGGTGCTCCAGGTCCTTCGGGAAAACAAACTGTTTGCAAAGACCGAAAAATGTGTGTTTGGGGTGCAGGAGATACCATTTTTGGGTCAAATCCTCACTCCTCATGATTTCCGCATGGACCCCGCCAAGGTCCAGGCTGTGGCGGAATGGGTCCAACCTGCCTCCCTGAAGGCATTACAGTGCTTCTTGGGGTTCGCTAATTATTACAGGAGATTTATTGCTAACTTCTCGGTCATCGCTAGGCCTCTTACGGATCTCACTCGCAAGGGTGCTGATCTCCTCCGCTGGCCTCCTGAGGCTGTCCAGGCTTTTGAGGTCCTTAAGAAGTGCTTTATCTCGGCCCCGGTGTTGGTTCAGCCCAACCAAATGGAGCCATTTATCGTGGAGGTTGACGCGTCCAAGGTGGGAGTGGGGGCTGTCTTGTCCCAGAGTACCAGGTCCCTCACCCATCTCCGTCCCTGTGCCTACTTCTCCAGGAAGTTTTCGCCCACTGAGAGTAACTATGATATTGGCAACCGCAAACTCTTAGCCATTAAATGGGCATTTGAAGAGTGGCGCCACTTCCTGGAGGGGTCTAGGCACCAGGTAACGGTCCTTACCGACCACAAGAATCTGGTTTTCCTAGAATCTGCCCGGAGGCTAAACCCGAGACAAGCTCGATGGGCGTTATTTTTTACCAGATTCAACTTTTTGGTCACCTATAGGGCTGGGTCTAAAAATATTAAGGCTGATGCACTGTCGCGTAGCTTCATGGCCAGCCCTCCTTCGGAGGAAGATCCTGCTTGTGTTTTGCCTCCAGGTATAATCATTTCCTCTATTGATTCTGATTTAGTCTCTGAAATTGCGGCTGATCAAGGTTCAGCTCCCGGGAACCTTCCTGAGAACAAGTTGTTTGTTCCCCTGCAATTCCAGCTAAGGGTACTTAGGGAAAATCATGACTACGCTCTATCTAGTCATCCAGGTATCCTGGGTACCAAGCACCTCATTGCCAGAAACTATTGGCCTGGGTTGCCTAAGGACGTTAAGGCCTACGTCGCCGCTTGTGAGGTTTGTGCTAGGTCCAAGACTCCCAGGTCCCGACCAGTGGGCTTACTACGTTCTTTGCCCTTTCCCCAGAGACCTTGGACCCATATCTCCATGGATTTTATCACCGATTTGCCTCCATCTCAAGGCAAGTCGGTGGTGTGGGTTGTAGTAGACCGCTTCAGTAAGATGTGCCACTTTGTGCCCCTCAAAAAACTACCCAATGCTAAGACGTTAGCTACCTTGTTTGTCAAACATATCCTGCGTCTCCATGGGGTCCCTGTCAATATTGTTTCTGACAGAGGGGTACAATTTGTTTCCTTGTTTTGGAGAGCCTTCTGTAAAAAGTTGGAGATTGATCTGTCCTTCTCCTCTGCCTTCCATCCTGAAACTAATGGCCAAACGGAGAGGACTAATCAGTCTCTAGAACAATATTTAAGGTGTTTTATCTCTAACTGTCAATATGATTGGGTCTCATTCATCCCCCTCGCCGAATTTTCCCTTAATAACCAGGTCAGTAACTCGTCAGGGGTCTCCCCCTTTTTCTGTAATTATGGGTTTAATCCATGGTTCTCCTCCGCTTCACCTGGTAGTTCCAACAATCCCGAGGTAGAGGTCGTTCATCGGGAACTGTGCACGGTCTGGGCCCAGGTTCAGAAGAACCTAGAGGCGTCCCAGAGCATACAAAAAACTCAGGCAGATAGAAGACGTTCTGCTAACCCCTTGTTTATGGTCGGGGATCTGGTGTGGCTATCGTCAAAGAACTTGCGCCTTAAAGTCCCGTCCAATAAGTTTGCTCCCCGGTTTATAGGGCCGTACAAGGTCATTGAAGTCCTCAATCCTGTCTCCTTCCGACTGGAGTTGCCCCCATCTTTTCGAGTACACGACGTGTTTCATGCCTCCCTCCTTAAACGCTGCTCTCCGTCCTTGGCTCCCTCGAGGAAACCTCCTGTCCCCGTTCTTACCTCTGAGGGGGTAGAATTCGAGGTGGCCAAGATTGTGGACAGCAAGATGGTCCAAGGCTCCCTCCAGTACCTGGTCCATTGGAGAGGGTATGGGCCTGAGGAGAGGACTTGGGTACCCGCCCGGGATGTTCACGCTGGGGTATTGGTCTGGCGGTTGCACCTTTGTTTACCCAATAAACCAGGTCCATCTAAAAAGGGTCCGGTGGCCCCTCATAAAAGGGGGGTACTGTAAAGGATCTGCCAGGCACAGCTTCTGTATCCACGCCCATAGGTAATCAGTCTGCACCTGCTTCTATGTCTGGGAGACTGACTCCATCTTCCACTACTCAGGATGGCAGGCTTAGGAGTGGGAGAGCCTATCATAGCCTGGCCAGACGGAGCTAGCCCCCACCCTCTGTCTATTTATATCTGCCTTTCCTGTTCCTCCTTGCTTGTGATTCTTCTCATTTGGTTTCCTGGCCCTGCTGCAGCTTCTTGATCTATTTGACCCTGCTTCATATTGACCCTGGCTTACTGACTACTCTCCTGCTCTGCGTTTGGTACCTCGTACACTCCTGGTTTGACTCGGCTCGTTCACCACTCTTGTTGCTCTCGGTGTTGCCATGGGCAACTGCCCTTTTTCCCTTGCTTCTGTGTACCCTTGTCTGTCGTGCACATATTGAGCGTAGGGACTGTCGCCCAGTTGTACCCCGTCGCCTAGGGCGGGTCGTTGCAAGTAGGCAGGGACTGAGTGGCGGGTAGATTAGGGCTCACTTGTCTGTTTCCTTACCCCGTCATTACAATTACAATTACATTACAAGACAAGACAACACAACACAACACATTACATTACAGACTCTGCAGCTCACCTGGAGTCCTCCGCATCGGCTCTTCCACTGCACTGGCTGGAAGACGTGTCACGTGACAACACGGTCATATGGTACACTAAGTGTACCATGTGACCGTAACCAGGAAGTGCCGGCTACACGGCATAGAAAATTTATTTTTAACAAGCATGCTGTATTGCTTAGGGGCCCTGTCGCAACTGCAACCGCTGCGATCCCTATAGCTACGCCACTGTACCTGGTTTAATAACCAAAGTATCACTGTGCTTGATTGACCAGCAAACTCGCCTGACCTAAACCCTGTAGAGAATCTATGGGGTATTGTCAAGAGTAAGATGAGAGACACCAGACCCAACAATGCAGGCGAGCTGAAGCCCGCTATCAAAGCAACCTGGGCTTCCATAACACCTCAGCAGTGCCACAGGCTGATCGCCTCCATGCCACGCCGCATTGATGCAGTAAGTCATGCAAAAGGAGCCCCGACCAAGTATTGAGGGCATATACTGTACATACTTTTCCGTAGGCCAACATTTCGGTATTAAAAATAATTTTTGAAATTGGGCTTATATAATATTCTAATTTTCTGAGAGACTAAATTCTGGGTTTTCATTAACTGTTAGCAATAATCTTCAACATTAAAAGAAAAAACTGCTGGAAATAGATCACTCTGTATGTAATGAATCTATATAATATAGGAGTTTCACTTTTTGAATTGAATTACTGAAGTAAATAAACTTTTTGATGACATTATAATTCATTGAGAAGGACTAGTAAGACAATGGTATATGTTATATCTTGGTCTTGATGTTTATGTCATTTTGTAAAATAAAGTGCCTTAAAACATAAAACTTGTACTGTTTACTTAAAAGTATATCATATTGTTGGCTAAAGTACAGCATAATTGGATAACAACATAACATTTATGGATTCTCATGATCAGCTCCCTGTCTACTCTACAATAATCTATTCAGCCAGAGGTGAGGGCCCCCATTCTAGTATTTCTTCATGCTATCACATCCCTTAATCTCGGAACAGGATGACCTGGCATATGTTCTCCGGCTATCCTCGCTGCATCTCCATAACCTTGTTTGCTTAAATTGTAGATCCTATGAGGAAGAGCTTCCCTGTGCAGGAACACACCATAAATTGTGTAACACCCATGGCCGCGGACCGTCAGGTTTACTCACCTCCTGATGGCCGCAGCCATGGATCTGTGAGCGCTGGTCCCCATCTCCTCCTCAGGAGATGCCAGCGCTCACTTCCGCTACACTCTGCTGTGTCCCAGTGGGTGAGGGCACAGGCTCATGCTCGGTCTTAAAGGGCCACCTGGACGCACCTGAATTTGATACCAAATTAGCCCATGATCCCCCTGGACTATAAGAAGGGCACTGCCCCTTCCTACATTGCCTTAGTGTTGTTGTCGTTTACCAATGTTCGTCTCTGCAAATGGTCCCTTAAGTGTTTTCTAGTTCCCAGTGTTCCCGTACCTGCTACCTGTATCCTGTATCCCGTGCTATCTTGGTCCAATTGCCGTTTAGAGTTGGAGTTGTGTTGTGCTGTGTACTATGCCTTCCCGGTTACACCACGCCTGGTGTTTTCTTGCTACCAAGGTCCCATCCGAGCCTGTCTTCGCTACTGTCAGAAGTTACCACAGGTACACCTATCCGAACTATAGACTTTAACTTGGTATCCTGTTGGCCAGCTGCTATACCGTCAAGTTGGTACGACCCAGTGGGTCCACGCACCCAATGTGACAAATTGTAATGGGGTAGGGGTCAGGTATTTCTGACCTGTTTTCCCTCCCTTATCTGTTGGATGGTGGAAAGGAAGAGGTAGTAAGAACTCGCATTTACATGTAATAATTATCATTACAATTTGATCGTTTCCGAGAATCTGCAATGATAAATGCCCAGTGAAAATGCAAAAAACTATAAGCAATAAATAATAAAAGCAAATGATATTGTTGTGGATATTGATCGCTCATACACATAAACTATTGATATTAATATTAGAATCTAGAGTGGATGGCATTGAGGTATAACTTGCTGCTGGGGTGTTAAATGGAACTTGTATTATATGACAGTAAAAAGATATTACAAACAGGCGAATATTGTTCAAAGACAATAAAAAGAGTATTTATATATTAATTGCTGAAGACATTCCTGAACTGTGAAGCTGATTATTATAAGAACAAGATTTACATGTTAAAGCAAAGTAGAAGGCATTCAGTGACAGTTCCCAGACATCAGTGTAAGCAAATTCAGCCACAAAGCACCACTCCCTGACAATTGCAAATTACTTACTGCAGTTAAAATGGAAAGCATCAAATGAATAGATCCCCAAGGAAAATAGGATCAATGTTATACTGATGTGCAGTAGTGACATCATTGAACAACTTTATTATGTCAGGGTTGAATATACGTTCTTTCAAAGCTGAATAAACCAGAAAAAAAAAAAGAATTTATTTATTGAGTTAAAGAGGATGCCCCAACTGCGCAACCCATTCTTGGAATTAAGCCATGGCAGCATGATCACCATGGGTCTAGCTTCTCTAGCCCCTGCTCTGGGAAGCTGTATCTGGGAAATGTAGGTGTAAATGTAGATGTACATGCCCATTCATACCAAAAGGCAACCATGTAATACACAGTTTCATTGAGACTGCCGGAGTTGGAAACACTCTTTCTAGCAGCTCTCTGGTTCATAGAGAGGGATCCAAAGCTGGGGGACCACTCTATGTTGTGCATGTGCCACAATAGGGCATATAGAAAGATGTCAGGATGACACAACCCTTCAAAGTATTTATAATTGCCCATAAACTTTGGGTAGGTTATCGAAACATGAATGGGAAGCCTTTGACTGTTTTGTTGGATATTGTTTGGATGGGATAGTCATTAACCCCTTCCCCCTGCTGGCATTCTGGGCCCTAATGTCCAAGCCATTTTTTAGATTTTTCCATTGTCACATTCGAAGAGCTGTAACTTTTTTATTTTTGCGTCGGCATAGCTGTATAAGGTCTTGTTTTTTTGCGGGACGACTTGCAGTTTTTATTGGTACCATTTGAGAGTAGATGCGACTTTTTGATCACTTTCTATCACATTTTTTTTAAGTCAGGATTAACAGAAAACAGCAATTTTTCCATTGTTTTTTATTTTATTTTTTACGGCGTTCACAGTGCGGGTTAAATAATGTAACAGCTTTATAGTCGGGGTCGTTACGGACGCGGCGATACCAAATATGTGTAACTTTTTTGCTTTATTGTAGTTTTTTTTAATAGTAAAGCATTTTGTAAGGGGAAAAGCTGGGTTTTTCATTTTTTTTTTTAACTTTTTTTTTTTATTAACTTTATTAAACTTTTTTTACTTTTTTACTAGTCCCACTAGGGGACTTCCCTATCCTCCGATCGCTATTATAATACACTGCAATACTTTTGTATTGCAGTGTATTACTGCCTGTCCGTTTAAAACGGACAGGCATCTGCTAGGTCATGCCTGCGGCATGATCTAGCAGGCATTCGCTGCAGGCAGACCTGGGGGTCTTTATTAGACCCCCGGCTGCCATAGAAGACACAGACACTCGGCGATTTTATCGCCGGGTGTCAGTGAGATGAGAGGGAGCTCCCTCCCTCTCTCCAAAACCATTCAGATGCGGTGCTCGCTATTGTGCACCGCATCTGAGGGGTTAAACAGGTGAGATCGATACTAATATCGATCTCACCCGGCAGAGCAGGGACGCCCCCAGCCCTCAGCTGCTTCTGGCAGCTGAGAGCAGGGAGATTTCACGGCTCCCTGCTCTGTTTACTTTATTCTACAGCAGCGACGTAGTTTGGCGGCGCTCTAGAATAAAGCCCACTAATGACCGCCGTAAAAAGGCGTATCGGCGGTCATTAAGGGGTTAAAACTCTTTGAGAGTTACACTGCTGTATGCATACGAGGCCATTAAATTATTTTTCTGTCTAGTTCATGAAGACAAAAGAAACCTCTAATGTCCAAATATGCTACAGATTCCTCATGATGTAAATGATAAAGTAGCGGTAAAGCATGTTTACGCTCAGCTTCCTAAAATTGTTATTTCCAGATAACTCTTCTAAGGCTGCGTTCACATCTGTGTCAGGGTTCCATTCCGACGTTCCGTTGAAATTTTCCGTGGGAACGGAACCCTGACTGACGCAAACGGAAACCAGAGGTTTCCGTTTTTACCACCATTGATTTCAATGGTGTTGGATCCAGTGCCAATGGTTTCTGCTTGTCTCCGTTGTGCAGGGGTTCCGTCGTTTTGACGGAATCAATAGCGTAGTCATGTCCTTAATGAAAAAAAATAGCTAAATTTAGTTGTGATTTAGCAATATAACTTTTGTAGTAGTGAATTTCCATAACTTATCTCTGTTCAGTTCTACTACCAAATTATTTTTGTAATGTAGTACCTACGAGTCATCTGCCATTATTCTAATTAGAAAACTGAAGGAGGCCTAATGTCTTTTACACCTGCTTCCACACAGCGGGTGTCTCTAATTTACTTTCCAAGCAGTGCTCAAGACACATCATGTTTTTGCCAAAAAAAAGTCTTTCCACAACTTTCTGGACAGGCAGTGGGCTGTAGCTGGAGCACTGTGCTTCTGTGACGAAATCTACAGCTGTCGTCCAGCAGGTGTAAACACAAACAAAGTCAAGTTACTATATCTCCCGTCTACAGTCTCATTCTCTATACTAGTATAATGAATTGTAGAAACAGAAATCATGAATGTTGTCACATTGCAGGCCTCAAATATTCAGACGATCCCAAACTGTGCTCTTCGTCCTTAACTAGCGATAAGTTACATGGCTATGAATTTACTTTTCTTTATTATTATTATTATTATTACACCATCTATTTTCCTATCTACTTATCTCCGATTACACATAGAACTACAACAAGAAGAAAAACATGCCCGCATCTGTTAGTGTAACCTGCTCCAAAGTTATAGCAACAATACAGTCCCTGACTTTGTGCACATTCCTCTAGACCTGTACACTGTAAACAAACAAATCACATTTTCCTGTGCCCTCAGTCACTGATATCTGCTCTTGTGAACAGGCTTCAGGTAGATATTATCAATGCAGACAATGTTTTTTCTATTGCAGACAGTGGTAAATTAATTCTGCTACATACAATCAAACAGACGATCAATCACCCCCCCCCCACAAAACAAAAACAAGTTACAAAATCAATTGCCGTTACTCCTACTGCAAAGAGAAAAAAAATTATGTTTTTGGGGAGTTGACTGCTTAAACTATAGCAAACAGTGGGGTTGTTGTGTACTATAGTGGCTAAATAGGGAGGTTTAAACTAAATTCCACTGTCCAGCGTTTAGATCTGTAATAACATTAATAGCAGAGTTCTGACGATAGATAAATGTATCACTTTTGCAAGAATCAATGCATCACATTAGCAGGATATATATATATATATACGTCAGCAGTAACTAAGGCTGCCCCCATATAACATCACTGGTTAGTTTTTAAATGCATGAGCAAAATCCACAACTTATATTTTACGAAACTTAAGCTTTGCATTTTTTGGAAATAAGTAATTAACTAATCGAGGCATGTGATTCGCCTATTCATCAATTTGACAGCGCAAAGAATACAATGGGCAAATCGATTAAATGATTATTAAAGTATACAACAAACATATCAACTCAATTTGCCCCATATATCCTAATAGTGGGTGGATCGAGACTCAATTTGTAAATCAGTAAATCCGAAATCAGAAGAATAAATTTGCTCAATGGTGTCTGAAAAGTTATCACAGAACATTAGAAACAAATACATATTCATATAATATACTGGGATACTGGGGAAAGTGCATAGTCAACCTTATCCCAGCTTGCAGTGTATGGTTACAATGTTTCTTACCTCAGTTACTGACTTTAAAGATAGTCCTCAAATATTTGAATCATTGAGATCCTGCTGTAACTTTCAGAATTTTCATGAACTTTCCACCATAAGAACAAAATAAGTAGAAGATGAAATTTGAAGCCCCAGGACGTGTGATTTGTGGCAGGAAAGCTCCTGTTGGTCCTGAGATGTGATAATCTGCGCACTATGAAGCAGCCTCCAGACCTCAGTGCATTGCTCAGAGCTCAGTGCTTGTTGTCACTGTTCTTCACAGTCCCATTCAGAGAGGCTGTGAGGTTGAGGAGGGGGCGGGGAGGCCAGGCATCATTCACAGGCTGCCTCATATGGACCTATTGTTGTATCTACTGAGAAAAGTACCAAAGGGTTTTTCTTGGAGTTTCATTGCTCCATCATAGTTTCTGAAAAGCAGGCCAATAAGAAATGCTGAAGTCATGGAAACTCATGTATAGTAACTAGGCTGGGTTACTTATTCACAATTACATATGATGTCTTACTGTAGGCTATTGAACTTTTTTTTTTTTTATAACATTCCAAGTTTATATTCACTTAATAGATCGAATGATATAGTATTTATATAATATAATTGGAAAAAATAACAACACCAACACTATATATATATATATATATATATATACATATATATATATACATATATATATACATACATACATACATATATATATATATATATATATATATATACATACATATTTACAGGGGTTGCATAAGTAAGTATACAGTTTAAATAGTATTCTATAGAATAATAAGGCAAATAAGTACAACCTCTTATATGCTAAAATTGGTGGCCCTTTTTATTTACACATTGCTGTAATCTAGTTTTTACATTCACACTTTGGCACTAAGTTCTTTATAGGCATTAATTTCTTGGCATGCTTCTTTTATGAACTGAAACATGTTATCAACCGTGCGTGGTTTTCTTGAATACAACTTATCTTTGATAACTCCCCAAAAGAAAAAGTCCATCGGGGTAAAGTCTGGATCATGGTGGCCATTTAACCAGGCCTCGTCTACCATCCACCTATTGGGTCATTTTTTGTTAAGAAAATTATGTAACCACTAAAGCATAGTGAGGAAGGGGTCCATCGTGCTGAAAATAGAAGTCTTCATTTTCATGCTCTAACTGCAGATGTGGTATTACATTTTCTTGATACAGGTCTGAGGTAACGTTGTATTGTAGAAGATAGGTCCAATTACACCTTTACATGAAAAGGCCGCCCAAATTGTAACCCCAGGTTAATTCAACTGTTCTTCAATTGTTGCAAAAGGGTTTTCTGTTGAGTAATAAACACAGTTGTGCCTATTAACAGCACCTGAAAGCAGGGTCAGACTGGCCCACCAGAGAACCAGATGATCCTCTGGTGGGCCTGGATTTTGACACAATAATGGGCTTAAAAGGTCTAGCAGAATACAACCCCATTTGGAGGTAACTTTGGAGCCAACCACTTGTTACTAGGGTCTATTTCTTCTGGGTTGATTCACAAATGACCTATAATATAGTTTTGAAGATATGTCCTATGTGTGCAATGATAACAACAAAGATTACGATACAATTAATAGTGGACATGATAATTTTCTGTATACATATATATGGAGTGTGGGCCCTCAGAATCATCTTCTCTGATGGGCCCAAGGTATCCCAGCCTGATGCTGCCTGAAAGTTTGATGTCGGCTTCACTGGACCAAGTAACTTTTCTAATAATGGCATCTCCTTGAGTTTCTTCATTCAAAATTGCCTCACAAAATTGTAATTAGACTGTTTGAAAAATGTCCTCCTATTTACCTACTTATGTATATATATATATATATATATATATATATATATACATACATATATTGTCTATTGGGGCCTGGCATCTATGGCTTAGTATGACCAATGAAAACTTCAATTAAAAAGAGATGTATCTACAGTTATTGGACATCAGTCTGAACTCTGCATTGATTTGAGATACGTATTTTGCTAGAATTTTTTTTATTTGGTCGCCACACGGTTGTTTTCAGTACAATTTAGTTATATGGCTGTATTCATACGGCCGTTTTATTAATGGCCCGTGAACACTGGCTGTCACAAAATATGACATCTTTTATTTTTGGCTGCTTTCACAGCCCAAAAGCCCCAATAGAACTCAATGGATCAGTTTTTCAGGGATCAATCCTTGTGACGGCCGTAAAAACTGATCCTGGCCCTCACAAGAGGACTCCCTGGGTACATTGCCACTTCATGCACTGAGCCTGGGGAAGCCTTTGACGTCTCTGTCCATATATGGACATTGATGTCAGGGCTTTGAACTATGGAGTCCCCGGCCAGAGCATCGCAAGCTCTCTGTCCAGGGACTCCTGTCTTGGGAAAGCCCTTATGTCACTGTCCATATATGCACAGTGATGTTAAGAGCTTTGAGATGCAGGAATCCCCATCTAGAGCCTTGCTGATACTCTGGCTGGGGATTCTGGCATCTCTAAGCCCCCAACATCACAGTCCATATATGGACAGTGACGTCAGGGGCTCCTCTAGGAGCAGAATCCCTGACCAGAACATCTACAATGCTCTGGTTGGGGATTCCGCTCCTAGAGGGAGCCCAGTGGCGCTATCTACAGGATGGGCTGTGTGCGGCTATCTACAGGGTGGGCTGTGTGCGGCTATCTATGGGGTGGGGTGTGTGTGGCACTATCTATAGTGTGGCGCTATCTACAGGCGTGTGTGGCACTATCTACAGGGGGTATGGCGCTATCTACAATGGGTGTGGCACCATCTACAGAGGGTGTGTGCACTATCTACAGGGTGGTGTGTGGTGTGCTATCTACAGGGGGGGTGGCGCTATCTACAGGGGGTTGTGTGGCGCTATCTACAGGGGGTGTGTGTGGCGCTATCTAGAGGGGATGTGTGTGGCGCTATCTACAGGCGGCTGTTGCTATCTGCAGGAAGGGTGTGGCACTATCTACAGGGGGTGAGGCACTATCTACAGGGGGGTGTGGCACTTTATAAGCAGGCACTATGGCACTTTATGTTCACATGAAGAATTCTATCGGCACATACACTCTACACATTAGGCCTTATTCACACAAGCGTATTTCACATCCGTGTTACGCGCATTAAAACAACGTACGTCACATGGACCATCCGTGTGTTGTCCGTGATTCACGCAACAGTTGCTAAAGAAATTATGAGATAAAGAAAACCACCTCCTTCAGTTTATTTTGCTGACGTAAAAAAACCGTGACATATGGTTGACATACGCGCATAAAAAACACAGACACGCACCGTACACGTATGTCACACGGAACTGCAACGCAGGAATAACGCTGCATTTTTTATGCGCACAAAACGGACACGTTCGTGTGAATAAGGCCTAAGTGCAGCCAAAGTAGTGTTGTCCACGTGGCAATCAAAAACTTGTTTGGAAGATATTGTAGTGATGCTCAGTGTCATGAAAAAATGGAGAGTCACATAATCTTTATAAGCAAGAAGGAAAATGGACACGGCACTCACTGATTCGTAGTATTCTTTACTTTATTCTTTCTCTATAAAAAAAACACATGGGCTACAGGAGCACACACGTAGTACTCCAAAATCGGCACAATAGCTTTTTCATGTCACATAACTCTTCATCTTGGTGCTGATACTTAAAATCGGTGAATGCCGTGTAAATTTTCCTTCTTGCTTACAAAGACTAAAGACTATGGCACCTTATATGTGGGCATTGTGACACTATGTGGCCACTGGCACTGTGGCACTATCAACAGTAGGCATTGTGGCACTATGTGGACACTGCGGCACTATGTGGGCACTGGCACTAGCTATGTGGGCACTATCTAAAGTGGGAACTGTGAAACTATCTACATGGCTTTTGTGGTGTTTTCAGGGGGTTGGGACAAAAAAAAAAAAACACCTGACAAATGAAATCCACCCTTTTTTTGTAACGGCTATGGGAAAAGGATGCCAAACGGATGCCAAACGGCCATTAAAAACGGTCAGACGGACTTGAAATGGATAAATATTTGGAGACACACTGATGCAAAACTGCCATGAAAAACTGACAGTTGATCAGTTTTTAACCCCTTAACGACCGCCGTATAGCCTTTTTTCCTGGGCCGTTCGGGGTAGTACTTCTGAACGCAGCCTCGGGCTTCAGAGCAATGATCGGAGACCACTAGTGGTGGTCTCCGATCATATTTAACCCCTCAGTTGCGGCGCTCAATAACGAGCATCGCATCTAAGTGGTTTTGGAGGGAGGGGGCTCCCTCTCTCACCCCCACTTGCATCCCGCTATGCAATTGCAGGGTGTCAATGGTTTCTATAGCAGCCGGGGGCCTAACAAAAGCCCCCATGTCTGCCTCTAGTGATTGCCTGTTAGGCCATGCTAGAGACATGGCCTAACAGATTTTTTTACACTGACAGGCAATAATACAATGCAATACTTCAATATTTCACACTAAATAACCTGTTAGATTAATTCTTCAGGTTATTACAGTCGTTTAGATACCTAATATGTGTAAATTTTTCGTTTTTATTTAATGTAGGGGCAATAAAATATATTGTATTCAAAATAAAGCCTTTTTTTTGGGACAATTTTTTTTATTTATTTTTTTATTGCTCTTTTTTTTATCATATTAAGGGATAACTTTATTTACATCTTTATTTTTTACTTATAAATGTATTTGCATACTCTTGTATGCTAATACATTACACTGTGTCACTATGACACAGGCTGATGTTAGGGCACCACATAGTGTGCCCTAACAGCAGGCAAACTGAGCAGACAACCCTGGGGTCCTTTCTAGGTCTCCAGGGCTGACTGCAGAGGGATTCCCCAGTCTTTGATCACATCAGTGGGTCTCCGGTGATGTGATCAAAGAGGGGAGTTCCCTTTGATCATGCCGTGGTCACGGACCGCGGCGATCAAAGAGTTAAACAGTTGGGGTCAGAATGTTTTCCGACCGCAGCTGTGTTCAGGAGGCTTTTCTAAGATCAGGAGCTATAAGTTTCAGCTCATGCTTAGAGGATGAGCACTCACAGGCTCGCTCATCAGCCTCTTCTACAGCGATGCCAAAAGGCATCGCTGTAGACTAAGCACCTGAACCGCCTGCCGTCAAAAGACGGTGGGCGGTCGTTAAGGAGTTAATGTAGATTGTTATTGTTAATGATTATTATTTTTTGACCTCTGACTATTTACATATATTGATTATCCCTAATAATAACAAATATATTTTTTTGTACTGTGCCAACATATCCCTACTCTTTGGCAATCTTGTTTGGATTGTAGCACTAATCGCAAGGGTAAATATCCTGTTCATGGGAAGCAGAAATCCAATCAGATCTTCTAAGCCATTTCTATGATCCTATATATTCTGTATCTATATATTTTTCAATTAAATAAGTGTAACCCTGTGCTCCATGATTCCTAGCCAGTTTTTCTATTTAGAGAGGGGAATAGAGAATAAGCAGATTGTGCTAAATTATGGGTATCTTGTCCCAAAATTAAACACTGTTTCATTATTGGCTAATAGTATTCAACTTCTTTTTTTATTGCTAAATCTACTAAGCTTTGGACAATCTCTTTTTGTTAGAATGGTCAATGAGCTGATCACAGAATGTCCTGCTGCTGGGACCCCCAGCAATCGGCTGTAGTTTGGGAAGGAAGCTGGAAGCAAGCTTTCAATTCCGCTGCAGCGCCACCACAGGGGGAACAAAGCATTACATTGTTCCCATTAAAATCAATGGGCTGTCTATGTAATGCACAGACAAGCTTAGTTCCCCAGAGCGAGAGGCGTCCCTTCTATGGCTAATTGATGGTGGTTTTGAATGAGAGACTCCCCTCTATTAACTCAAAAGTCCCTTATTTTAAAATGCATTTTGTAAACCAGACAACGTGATTAATCTGGTAAAAATTATCTGGAAAAAAATACAAAAAAATGCAAACAATCTTATTTAAATAAAAGTATTGATAAATTCATGTTAAAAACAGGAGGTAAAGATTTGGTTAGAATTTATTTGTGTAATTCTACATGCAAAGAGATTTCCAAGCAAAACGTGCCATAAATGCGATAAATAAAGGGTGTGGCTAAAATGAGTAGTAAAATACACCAAATTTATTAAATATGCATGCGATTTTTTGACGCAAAATATTGGTTTACACCAGGGATGAGGAAGAAAAGTGTCTAACATGCCTAGTGTGTTGTGCTAAATTTAAATGACATCAATGCGCAACATTTTCTAGAACAGAAAACTGTCTGCAGTCTAGTGAGGGTTCTCTAAAGGTTGAAATGTTGCACTCTGAAGTAGAATTGGTATTTTTTAAAGAGGCTCTGTCACCACATTATAAGTGGTCTATCCCCTACATAATGTGATCGGCGCTGTAATGTAGATTACAGCAGTGTTTTTTATTTAGAGTTACGACCTATTTTAGCTTTATGTTAATGAGTTTCTTAATGCCCAACTGGGCATGTTTTACTTTTTGACCAAGTGGGTGTTGTGGAGAGAAGTGTATGACGCTGACCAATCAGCATCGTACACTTCTCTCCATTCATTTACACAGATCTTACTAGATCACTATGTGCAGCCACATACACACACATTAACGTTACTCAAATATCCTGAGAGTGAATAGACATCACTATCAGCCATGACGTGATGTCTATTCAGAATCCTGACACTTCGCTAACGTTTGTGTGTGATTTACTGCACAGCACATCGAGATCACCCTGGGCTGTCATTTACAGCGTAATCTCGCGAGATTACGCTTGCTGTGCTGTAAATCACATACAAACATTAGCGAAGTGTCAGGATTCTGAATAGACATCACGTCCTGGCTGATAGTGATGTCTATTAACTCTCAGGACACTTGAGTAACGTTAGTGTGTGTGTATGTGGCTGCACATAGTGATCTAGTAAGATCATTATGTGCTGTGTAAATGAATGGAGAGAAGTGTATGACGCTGATTGGTCAGCGTCATACACTACAACGCCCACTTGGTCAAAAAGTAAAACACGCCCAGTTGGGCATTAAGAAACTCATTAGCATAAAGCTAAAATAGGTCGTAACTCCGTCAAAAATGATAGTTTTTCTAAATAAAAACCACTGCTGTAATCTACATTACAGCGCACGATCATATTATGTAGAAGATAGGGCATTTATAATTTGGTGACAGAGTCTCTTTAAGGGGGGAACATTTAATTTATTATATGTCAAATGCAATAAGCGGGCACATTTTTCTCTAATGCTTGAGCAGCCTGTTATACTTGCTGGAACATTTAAAAAACATTTTATGATGATACTGGCCTTTATTGCTATGCCTATACCGCCATGTATTATTTCTGGTAGGTGTACGGTTATATATAGAATTTGCACCAAGGTTTTTGTATGCATGTAAGACAGGAGGAAAACACTTTAAGCGTCTCAAAATTACCATAATGCTTTACAATTAACAACAAATTTGTCTTTCTTATACCCTGAACAGACAGGAGCCAGGAGTGACAGCCACTGAATATATTTTTGGCTCACAGCTGTGGTATTCACTTTTAGAGCTACTCCTGACCAAACACCTAGGTGGTCCTAAGATACAGTATTTTAGCTGCTGTAGAGAAGCCTATGAGACTGTGAAAGGCCAGATAAAGGAGTAGATCAATGCTGTTGATAGCATTTTATAGATTATTAGATTAGATCAGTGGTCCCCAACCAGTGGCTCAGGAGCCACATGTGGTTTGCAACCCCCTGCAGTGTGGCTCACCATAGGAGCCCAGAGTCATAACCATATGCTCTTGCTACAATATGACATTCACATTAACAATATTACAGAAATGTCCTATCCCCAGAAAAGTGCCAGTTTTGGTGGTTGAATACCAGTGTGTTACATTTAAAACTGAAATATTTACCTGCAAATTGAAATGTAATGATTTTGTGTTGTTTTTTTTTTAACGTTTAAAATGTTAACATTTTTTACTTAAATTTGGCTCCTGGCCACCAATCAAAATTTAATGTGGCTTGCAAGGTATACGGTGGAATAGATTATCAAACAAGAAACAGCACCCCTATAGCCTGATAACGGTCATGTGACCTAAGTATCCAACCTTTGGCTTGTCTGTCCATGTGAAATGAAAGGTCCACTATTCCAGGCTTTGTTAAGAGGCCTTCTTACTAGTTACTCCGGTACAGAAAATGGGCAACTGCTTCACTTTCTGTCTGCACTAAATTTGATACATAAGCCTCGTCTAGTCTGCAGGGGAAATGCAGCATTACATGGTGACCATTCTAATGAATGGCTGGCCAGGTAATGCCTGGACGAGACGGGTCCACCAGAGTGGCAAATAGAGGGCACCCTCCCCTATGACAACCATATGCCCTAATAGGGCATATGGACAGGAGTAGAGACTGAGACAACCCTGCATTACTTAGATAAGTATAGAAACTGAGTAACCACTTAGTAATCCCTCCAAAAGATCTTTACCTTCAGACATAAATACATGTGAGATATTGTGGTTACTCATCATTTTAATCAGAAGTTGATATTATTTAAAGCTGTAGTGCTTATTTATAAATTGTTTGACCGGTGTCCAAGGAGATCTAAACCTTTTGTTATGATAGGGTATCAATATATTTCTGTGTGATTTAATAAAGGTAGAAACTGAGCCGTACTTCCTCAATAACCTCAGATCAGAATGGAACCTTGTGTTGTCTGATCTCTCTGTAGAAGTATATTTTTCAGATTTCTTAGGATGTCTTCATACACTTCCATAATGCAACTTTACCAATTCTATCAATCACGCTTTGTAACTTGTAAATGGCCTAATATTTGTTTGAAAACCCATGTATCTCCCTTAATTCACAATGCATTTTAATATAAGTAGATACATAATATTATCAAAAATGATTATTCATTTTTTTTGCTGAAGTTACCCTCATCGCATACCTTTATTCAATAATTCATTAAAAACAATAGTAATTAGAATGCAAAACACTTTTTTTTCTATGTTTTATTAGAGCATTAGAATTACAGCCTGATCATTTTAGTTGGAACTTTATTGTAAATTGGATCATACCAAAGAAAGCCTAGATATATATTGTAGCTAATATATTCAGTAGAAAAGAGGAAAACTCATAATCACATTTAGTTACATCGCTCCCACTCCTCTACAACTCTTTTGACCGTATAGAATATATGGATGTGCAGATGGAAAAGTTAAACCTCTTGAGGATGGTATCACTTAAACCAATCCGTATGGAGAATATATAGCTGGTGTTTGCATCATATGACAATTTTCTACTGATATAAGCATTATATAGGGGCTATTATTTAGCTGAGAAAATGATGAAGGAGTAGTAATCAGTGGCAGAGCCCCATAGGTCTGTTATGGGCGGCCGCCTGGAGCCCGAGGCTCCCGGGTGGGGGGGGGGGTCCATGGCCGCCCAACGACCACATCTTAGTTTTCACTTTTTTGCTCGCGAATCGCGGCAAAAACTGCGACAAAACTGAAGGCCCCTGGAATCATTTGTATCGGCGTCCAAAGTACACGGTTACAAATGACACCACTGGCAAGGCAAGGGAACTGTTGTTTCGGCCATTTTTTTTATGCAGGCGGCACGATGTCGGCACCTCATAAAAAACGTTGCTTGAGTCGTTCCGCTGGACGTGGCCTGGTCAGAAGAGGCCATGCCTGCATCATCGGAGAAGAGGACGGCCCTGGAACCCGGACAGGTAAGTGTGGCACTAACTACAAAGGGTGGTGAATCTACAGGGCAGTGTGGCGATTTCTACAGGGGTCTGTGTGATGCTTTATACAAGGGGGTGGTGCTATCTACAGGGGGGCTATTTTGCGCTATCTACAATGGGGTGTGTGTGTCACTATCTACCAGGGGGCTGTGTGGCGCTATCTATAGGAGGGATGTGTGGCACTATTTACAAGGGGGGGGGGGTGTTTGATGCTATTTACAAGGGCTGTGTGTGGCGCTAGCTACAGGGGGTGTGTGTGGTACTATCTATGGCGGGTGTGGCACTGTCTACAGGGGGCTGTGTGTGGCCCTATCTACGGAGGGGCTGTGTATGTGATGCTATCTACAGGATTGGGTGTGGCACTATCTACAGGGGGGGTGTGGCGCTATCTATAGGGGTATGTGTGTGATGCTATCTACAGTGGGTGTGTGGGGCACTATCTACAGGGGGTCTGTGTGATGATTTTTTAATAAAGGTTTTCATGCTTCACCACATTCTTCTGCAATATACAGTAGTATAGTCTCTGGATAAAGGCATACATGTGCAGGACTTAAAGGAGCTCTGTTATGTTCATGAATGCTGGAATATAACAAGTCATTCTACTCAAACATCCACTTTACGTAAAAATTAACTACCTTTTTTCTTTTATGGTGCACTGCTGGACTAATGGAGAAGTAAAAATGACAGTGGATGTTGTAGGATTATTCATCAGACTACAGTCACAATACACACTTGTGTTAGACGTCATTTTCAGTCAGACTGCTCCCCCTGGTGTTCAAAGTGTCAACAGAGATGGGTAGAATAGAAGGGGTTGATTGAATGTTACATCTTAGTACAATACCATTTAACTGTATTAAGACTTGTGTTTTTTTCAATAGCTTTACTACAGCAAATAACCTTAAGGCATTGTAAAAATAGAACAATTATACGGAAATGTTTCCTGAATAAAGAACCTTCTTTTCAAAGGATAAAAATATCAGAGTTTAATCATATTGTGCATTGCAAGACACTATAAGAACTTATAGGAAATACATAGGCATACATGTTTTAACCTGTGATCAGTTCCCACTGTGAAGGCATACAGGCTTATAGAAATAAACTTGCAATACTTCTAAACAAAAAGTTCCAACTTGCAGCTACTGTACATTAAATATTATTTTAGTCCAACAGTGGGATCCGTCCAGTTTGCCCTGGTTCGCCCGAACCATTTGCTAAAATTACAGCCGGTTCGGAGAACCGGGGTGAAGCAGGAACCCGGAATCGGTCCCCTGCACTCACTTGTATCCGTTTAGGACGCGGATACAACTGATTAGTCTAGCGCTGCCTGGCGAGGCACAGGACGCTTAGTCATTTTGCGCTTTTGAATTATGCGGTCGGCGTTGTATCGTACTGCAGGATGAGGCCTAGCGTCGATGGAGGTCAGCGTGGGAACGGGGACAGGTGAGCATGTAATTTTTTTTTCCTTTTACAGGGGGCAGTGTTGGGGGCAGTATTTAAAGGGGGCACTATCTACAGGTGACACTATGGGGCACTATCTATAGGGGACTCTATGGGGGACACTATAGGAGACTCTACAGTGGGCCCTATCTACAAGGGACCCTATCTACAGGGACTCTACAGGGGGCACTATCTACAGGGGACTATATGGGAGCACTATCTATAGGGGACACTATCTACAGGAAACTATGGGGGTCCCTATATACAGGGGACATCTTCTACAGAGGCCCTATCTACAGGGGGCACTATCTATGGGGGCACTATCTATGGGGGCACTATCTATAGGGTACACTATCTATAGGAGACTCTACAGAGGGCACTATCTGCAGGGAACTCTATGGGGGCCCTATCTACAAGGGACTCTATAAGGGGCCCTATATACAGGGACTCTACAGGTGGCACTATCTATAGGGGACTATATGAAAGCACTATCTATAGGGGACTCTACAGGGGGCACTATCTACAGGAAACGATGGGGGGCCCTATCTACAGGGGACTCTACAGGGGGCATCTTCTACAGAGGCCCTATCTACAGGGGCACTATCTACATGGGACTCTATGGGGCCCTATCTACAAGGGACCCTATCTACAGGGACTCCATAGGGGGCAATATCTACAGGGGACTATATGGGAGCACCATCTATAGGGGACTCTACAGGGGGCACTATCTACAGAAAACTATGTGGGGTCCTATATGCAGGGGACTCTACAGGGGGCACTATCTACAGGGGAATCTAAAGGGGGCACTTTCTACAGGGGGCACTATCTACAAGGGGAATCTATAGGGGGTCCTATCTAGAGGGGCACTATTTACAGGGGTCTTTACAGGGGGAACTTTCTACAGGGGACTCCATAGGTGGCATCTTCTACAGGGGAATCTACAGGGGGCACTATCTACAGGGGACTCTACAGGGGGCACTATTTACAGCCTGTAGACTACAGGGATCTCTATCTACAGAGGATGCTTTGGGAGGCACTATCTACATGGGACTCTATGGGGGCACTATCTACATGGGACTCTATGGGGGCACTATCTATGGGTGGCTCTATAGGGAGCACTATCTACAGGAGGCACTATGGGGAGCTCTATCTACAAAGGGCTCTATGAGGGGCACTATATACAGAGGGCTCTACGAGGGGCACTATCTACATGGGGCACTGTGTGTGTGTGGTGCTTTATTTTACAGTGTTTGACAAAATGTTATTCATGGGCACAGTGTATGGTACAATTATATTCAGGGGCACAGTGTGTAGCGCTGAGGCCCTATCTACAAGAGGGGTATTGTGTGTGGCCCTATCTACAGGGGGCTGTGTGTGGCACTATTACTTTGTGGGGCCTAAAGGGGGTACTATAGAGGGCATTATAGTGTGTGGCATTAAGGGGGCATTATTTCCATCTAGGGTACTATAAATGGTGAGGTTTTTGTAGAGGGTGGGGAGGTGCTAGAAAAGCGAGAAGCCAAAGATGTTTGTGTTGCAAATTCTTCAGAGGTGATTTGTAGTCAGGAGAAGATGTTGGGGCAATCTGGGCTGGATGAAGAAGAAAAGGAAGAGTGAGCGATTCCAATCTGAGAAGGCGTCACCGGAGAATTACTGGATTTCAGTCTATTGTATTAAAGGAGTTTTCCTATCTTAGACATTTATGGCATATCCACAGGAAATGCCAGGAAATGCCAAAAATGTCTGATAGATGCAAACAGTGGCGGATTAAGTAGACTATAGGCCCTGGGTTGTTGCCAAAGCTTGGGCCCCCCCCCTCTCCACCACCGCCGTGTCTATATTAAACACCACCTTTCTGTGTGAGCATTGACAAAGAGTGTTACGATTCCCCTTGTCAAAGGGCTTTGTCCCTACATACTGACAGTTTCCAACCATCGCTGACAGTATCACACTGTGTAGGGACACATCCTCCTGACTATGGGAATGTAACACGCATTTTCTATTAGTCCGGGAAACACAAAGACTTTATGTGGAATACAAAGGATTTCCTATAACAGACATGTCAGGAAAGGGGACAGATGCTCTATAGATCCAGTGACTCACAAGTGATTTCTTCTCTGATGGGAGTCGTTCTCTTTTCTTCTCTTCTCCATCTGACACAGACCGTTATGGCGACTTCTCCTGGTGACTGCAGAATTTCCCGATGAGAAATCTTTGTCCCTCGATTCTGCAGCCATTTTTAGCGTCTATAGCAACACAGAAATTCAGAAACTAAACACCCTAAATTGTTTTATACCCCAAACTAAACCCCTAAGCAAATTAAGACCCCAGGCCCATACATTAACTCAGACCAATAAATTCAGTCCCCAAGGGGTAACTAAACTTTTAAAAAACTTTTGTCGTGTCATAGTGATATGTCAAATATACACTATACACACCATACACTATATAGACTTACACTATACACACTATACACACGCTACATAGACTTAAACTATATACACTATACACACAATATACACACACACTATACACATACCACACACTATATAGACTTACACTATATACATACACTATAGACACTATATAGACTTATACTATATATACACACACACTATATACACACTATACGCACTATACAGACACACACTATACACACATTATATGCACTATACACACACTATATGCACTATACACTTACTATATATATATATATATATATATATATATATATATATATATTGCGGAACAAACAAAATATAGGAGCTGCACCGTAGCATGCAATATGGGTGCTATCCTCAGGGGAAACTTGTCGTGAGACCCCAAATGAGTACAACCACAATCCAAAAGAACAGGCAGCACTCCAGTGTTATAAAAATCCAAAATGTATTCACCCAATATATATGCCTTCAATGGGAAGGTGAAACGTTGGCAATATGTTGGGTGAATAAATTTTGGATTTTTATAACACTGGAGTGCTGCCTCTTCTTTTGGATTGTGTATATATATATTGCCGTACTCTGGAGAAATTGCTTTACAAATGTTGGGTTATTTTTTTCCTTTATTTGTTGAAAAAATGAAAAATTTTGAGCTGAAGTTACGTCTTATTGAAGAAAAAGGATTGTTTTTATTTTCACTGCCTAATTCTAATAAATTCTATGAAACACCTGTGGGGTCAAAATGCTCACTACACCCCTAGATAGATTCCTCAAGGGGTGTAGTTTCCTAAATGGAGTCACTTTTTGGGCGTTTTCATTGTTTTGTCCCCTCAGGTGACATGGCCTCCGCAAACTATTCCTGCTAAATGTGATCTCCAAAAGCCAAATGCGCCCTTTCCCATCTAAGCCCTGTCGTGTGTCCAAACAGCTGTTTATGACCACATGTGGCGTATTGTTTTACTTGGGAGAAATTGCTTTACACATTTTGCAGTGCTTTTTCTCCTTCAGTCCTTGTGGAAATGAGAAAAAATTAGCTAAACCTACATTTTCTTTGAAAAAATTTAGATTTTCATATTCAGGGCCTACTTCCAATAATTTCTGAAAAAAACCTGTGGGGTCAAACCGCTCACTATACCCCTAGATAATTTCCTCAATGGGTGTAGTTTCCAAAATGGGGTCACTTGTGGGGGGTTTCCACTGTTTTGTCCCCTCAGGGGCTTTGCAAATGTGACATGGCCTCCGCAAACCATTCCTGCTAAATTTGAACTCCATAGGCCAAATGGCGCTCTTTCCCTTCTAAGCCCTGCCGTGTGTCCAAACAGCTGTTTATGACCACACGAGGGGTATTGTTTTACTCAGGAAAATTGCTTTACAAATTTTGCAGTGCTTTTTCTCCTTCTGTCCTTGTGGAAATGAGAAAAAAATTAGCTAAACCTACATTTTCTTTGAAAAAAATTCAGATTTTAATTTTCACAGCCTACTTTCAATAATTTCTGTAAAAAAATCTGTGCAATCAAAATGCTCATTAGACCCCTAGATGATTTCCTTGAGGTGTGTAGTTTCCATAATGGGGTCACTTTTGGGGGATTTCCACTGTTTTGGCACCGCAAGAGCCCTTCAAACCTGACATGGTGTCTAAAATATATTCTAATAAAAAGAAGTCCCCAAAATCCACTAGGTGCTCATTTGCTTCTGAGGCCAGTGCTTCAGTCCAGTACAATTATAGAGCAGGAGGAGGGGGCGCTGGCGACCCCCTCTGAACTGCGCCCAGGGCAAGTGCCCCGCCTGCCCCCCCCCCTAGCTACGCCCCTGCATTATTTCTCTATAGCTGGTGGGCCCCAAGAATTATTTCCTCTGGTGGGCCCAAGGCACTTCAGTCCGATACTGTGTATATATGTACTGAGCTTGGTTCTGATGCTGTATTTATGTATGGAGCTTAGTACTACTAACCTTCTATTTTTTTGTTTGAGCTCAATCATCACTGCTGCTCTTTCTGTTTGTTTACATCCCTTGCTTCTGGTCCTGGCTGTTTCCTGTCTTGTAACACACCATACCCATGATCCCTTGCTGTAGCTGAGAAGACAGCATACAGTTCCGCCCCTTCCTATCTCCACCGCATCTCGGACAGCTTAATGCATACTTCGAAGCCCCTGTATGTTCACAGGGTCCCTCCCTGCTCTAATTACAGTCACCTAGCTCACTAACAAACACCCCCTAATAATCATTCTCCTCTATCTCTCGATCTATCCTTGCTCTAATTACAAGCACCCATCTTCCTTCACCACCCCATTTCACATCCTGATAGATGGAAGTCCGCCCACTCCACCTATATGAGACATTTTGGTACACACAATCCAGTCAGCACATTTTCCTCACCTGCTTTTGGATCTGTGCCAAGAGATCCTGTATTACAGTGAAGTGAGCATCAAACACTACGCCATACAATGGTAAGAAAGTTGTTTTTTTTTACATAATTTACCATAAATGTATGTAAGTCCCTCTCGGTCTCCATACCTTCCAACTTTCAAGTATTGCAAAGCAAAGTATTGCAAATCGATGTGGTGCGTGTAGCCGGGGATTGCACTCCTGGAGGAGCCACTGATGTCATTGTCCATATATGCACAGTGACCTCAGAGGTTTACTCTAGGAGAGGAACACTCTGGCAGGGGATTCCACTCCAGGAGTAGCCCTTAACGTCACTGTGCATATATGGATATTAACACCAGGGGCTTCTCCAGTAGCGGAATCCCCAGCCATAGTGTGGCCGTAGCTCTGGCTGGTGAATCCGCTCCTAGAGGTAGCACAAATGGTGCCATCTACAGAGGAGGTAGCGCCATCTACAGGGGGTGGTGCTGTCTTCAAGGAAGGTGTGGCACTTTCTACATGGGAACTGTGGCACTATATGGGCACTATCTAAAGCAAGAGGAGAGTGAGTTCGGGGCACAGCAAAGGGAGGAGGGGGCGTAGACGAGCGAGAGGAGGTGGGCAGGCAGTAGGATCAGAGGCGGAACATCCACCCGGCCCACTGCCTGTACACGTAATTGATGACGAGCCGTGCCTTGTCTCAGCCGGATGTGCAGGCTGGGCTGAGGCACGGAACGTCACAGGAAGTTAAAAATTTACGGAGCCTCACGTGACTGCATTACAGATCTCAGAAACCCTCGGACCTTGAAAAAGCAAGTATATTAGAAAATGACCTGTAATGAGCAAATTAATGCATATTAAAAATCTAAAATATTCCTGGCCAACCCCTTTAGCTCCCGAATGGGGGTCCCCCAACTTCGCCTCACCTGGTGAGGGGGCTGCTGGCCGCCGTATTCGTGCAGAGAATCAGTGCAGAGGAGGACAGAATTCCAGAAACAGCCGAGCTCACTGTGGTACGCTATTTCCGTCACTCCTATTCACTTCTATGCGAATAATGGAAACAGCGTAGTTCAGCTAGCTATGCTGTTTTCAGGATTCCTGTCCTGTCAGGCATCTATGCTGCACTTGGGTGTGCCGGCTAGCGACCATAGGTGGAACCCGCATCTATCAAACATTTATGGCATATCCTTAAATGTTTGTGGTGTTGTAAACTCCTCAAATATAACGTTATTGTCACAATTAATCCCATTGAACGTGAGAGTGACCAAATAGTATTAAATATACCCTGCTGCTCCACTGCAGCCTCTACTAGTAGAACAGAAGCATGATCAAGACTTTAATTACGCCCACAGCACTTTGATGCGATTTCAGTGACGTTTTCGCAACTTTTTTTTTTTAACGCATTTTTATTTTTGGCCCAAAAATGCTGCGGGTACACGTTACTTTAAAGGAGAACTCCCACAAAATGTTCTAAGGCCCTATTACACCGAACGATAACAATGTGCTTTTGTTTTTCTATTTTCAGGACAGTGGGATGGGGAGGAGGTAGTAAATTAAGGGTTACTGCATAAATTTATTTTATGATAAATTAAGTTATACTCAAAATATAGAAAAAGTGTAGGCTAAAAAACAAAAAGTATATGAGAAAACGTAAACACATTTTGGTTTGTGGTGTTTCGATAGCGTTTTTGGGCTCAGCAGCATGTTTTCCAACTGCTGAATGCTCTAGGTATGTGCGATTTTTTTTTGCGTTAGTAAAAAACAAAAACATGAAAAACGCTTACAATTAATGTTTTTTTTTACAAGCGTTAAAAAACACTGAAAAAAATAGACCTTATGGTAGGGCCAATCATCTCAGAATGGTCTGCTTACAGAGATTGGCATGGAAATATCTACTTTGGTAGATCTCCTTTTCAGAATTTACACTAACAAACTCAGACTTCAATGGCAAGGAAGCTGCCTTAGGCCACAACTAAGATGGTAAAATTTATCTGGAATTTGGTGATAAAGGTGTCCTGCGTTTCTTTTGCCTGAGAGCTCTCCATGAACAAGTTATACCCAAATAGTAATTCAGGTTAAGAACGGTGAAAGAAAGTCTAGCTTAATCGCTGATCTTCACCCACCCCCACCCCTCCCAGGGAGGTCCACCAAATGAATTTTGGTTTATTATTAAAGTTTTCACATCACCGTGAACATTCTGTCCATGGTCATGTGATGGGCACATAGGTGCTGGGATCGTTACTATTAAGGAATTAATACAGAAAGTATATTGGAATATTGTATAACTTTTATTTAAAAAAAAAATACATTAAATTACTGAAACCAAACAACCGATTTAAATGGGTATTCCCATCATATACTGTCATGGCTTTTTGCTAAGATATGCCATAACATCCAACCTCTGCGACCAGAGGTGGTGCTAATGTCTCATGGGTCATGGTGCAAAAGTTCAGGTTAAACCACCTCCTGCCCCCATTAGCTACGACAAAACCAAAATCTCATTCTGTAGACATCATATGAGCAAGGCCTCATGCACACAGACATATTATGGCTCTGTCCACCTTAAAGTTGTAAAAAGCTGTAATATGGCTCCCACAGCACCCCGTATACCTCTGATATCATATGAAGGCATACAAAGTTTTTTTTGTCAGATGCTATATTAATCCTTCAGAAAAAAATTGTCGGTGCTCCATCGAATGCCATTATGGAGGTGTTCCTCCCTAAAATAATTGCTTTAGGGAAAAATATCTCCGTAATTCAATGGCATACATACCAGGGATTAGAAGGTTCCAGTGGCAGGTATGACATTCTGATTTTTTTGTATATTTTATTACTGTGATTTTTGAAAAATTACAGACCCCAAAATTAATTTAGATCCCATTCCAGACCCCTAAATTAATCCAGACCCCAGGCCAGACACCAACATAAATCCAGACCCCCTGATCAGATTCCAGAATCTATTCAGACTCCAGACCAGACCCCTCTATTTACTTACTGTACCTTGCTATTCTCCCCTAGAAATAATGTTTCCTTATATCTACACAATACGGCATCTAATGCAGCAGCAACATATTTTTTTTTTTAGTCAGATTCTTACAGAATTAAACAAAAAAATCTCTGCATGCCTTCATATGAAATATACAAAGGTACAGTAAGCACCAATAGAAGTCTATGGGTGCTGTAGTATGGAGCCATAATATGTCCATGTAAGGAATCAAGCTGAGGTAATGTCATACTTTGGGAAATTTTCATTTAAGTTGCGCTAAACCAGTCAATGGGAAGTACGTGGACATTAAAAGTTTGGGATTTCTCAACTTGTAAGCGCTGAAGATATTAACAGGTATATTGATTAAATCTTTCCAAAATGTTTGATGCTCCCCTGAGTTATGTGAGGTTTTGTTTTTAGTGGGATGAGAAGTATTTTTTTCTAGACACCATTCATGGTAGCAATTTTTTTAAATTTTTTTTTAGCACTGTTCTGTTGATTATCACAATTCTAATGTTAAACTAACGAGTTTAGTAACGTTCTTGTCACCTGGGCTCAGATGTCAAGGACAGTTAAAAAATAAAATCTGTAACAAGGCCTCCACCCTACATTGTACCATTTATAACACTGGTGTCTACTTTTGTGGCCAAGGGGCTTTTGGGACCCCTTTAGGCACCAGGGTTTGGGTGTGACTGCTACCTCTGCACCTCCTATAGCTACACCCCTGTCTGTTACCCCGCTGAGCAAAAATGCTTTATAAGGCTTAATTAACACATATACGGTGTACGGTCGGCGTATTTGCAAGAGGAATTTGCCGACGTATACCCCAACGTGTTCATAAACATATGTCAAAAGGGAATTCATTTGGAATATATTTGGCCAATATACGAGGTGCATTCCAAAAGTAATGAGAATGATTTCCCAAAAAATCATTTTATTCAAAAAACATACAATTAGGCTTGATCACCTTCAAAGTAGGTCCCTTGGGACTGAGCACAACGATTCCACTGTCATTCTGAGTAGCAGTGCTGGAAGTCTTCATGTGAGAGGTTGTTTAGAGCAGGGCCGACCTTAGGCGTGTGCGACATGTCCGAGTGCACAGGGTGCTCAAGTCTCCCAGTATACAGGGGGCGCCACTGTGCAGGTTGTTTAAACTCTATATTCTCTGCTCCTCATTACACACACTGAGGAAGCAGAGACAGCAAGTGCAGAGCAGAGGAGGAAGCTCATGCCCACAGCCCATCCTGAAAGAAGCCTGTGCAGCAAGGATAGATGGTAAGTTCCTTTCTGTGTACAAAATATGTCTATATATGTTCCAGTATGTGTGTCTCTATATATATATGTCTCTGTGTACTTGTATATTTTTCCGTGTGTGTGTGTGTGGTTATCACTGTGCGTTATCTGTGGTGCTACATAGGACTGCAGGTAACATCTACTATATTATCTGTACTATTTATGTATATATATATATATAAATATATATATATTCTGACAACTTGGGGACCACTTAGCTCATGGGATCGCCATCTCCCAGGTGAGATGGTTGGCACACATAGAAAGTTCACTCCAACTCCTTGAGAAAAAGGTTTAAACCAGCCGCAGCTAGCTTTATTGTCTTCACAACAGCAGTCAGTGGTACAACAATAAACATACAAAATAAATCCTAGGCCGTCCAGCCTCTAACTAACACATTGAGTGTCCCTCACTATGTGACACTGAGCCTTGTGCCCAGCATCTCAAAACCTTCAGTTTTACCTCACACGGTGGTGACTCTCACAGGCTAGCATGCCTGTCTTCCCCAGACTGAGAGCCCTGTGTGGACTGCACACACCTGATATAAAGAGCCATCTCAGGTGGAGAATAACTAGGCTCATCAGACAGCCCAAGCACCAGCAGAGAAAACCCTCTCTGCTGTACATGCTCCCTGGTTGCTTAAAACCTGAGTTTCTGCACCGTCCAGTAGCTGCACTGCTACATATTCCCCCCCCCCCCCCTTTGATAAAGGCCGTAGGACTGATCACATTTCAACCTCCCTCCAGGGTCAAAGCTCCTACGTTGGGACATAATCACCCTTAGGGTCACCCCTACAGTAACAGACATTTGATAATCACCCCTGGGTGTATTAGACAGGTGCTCCTGCAACTCTTCTATGTTGGCATGCCTAGCATCCTCATCCCTTGTAGCCACTACTAGCTTTTGCTGATCACAGCCGTATTTACCTGTGTTGTGCCCTACATTCATGGACCTTTCCGCCTCCATGAAGTGACTTTGTGTGTCACCCCTTGGTTTAGACCCTGGCTCATAGTGTTCAGTAACACTCATCTCGTGAGTTTTGGTATACACCGTACCATCTACCAAACCACTTTCAGACGCTATACTCCCCTCCATCTTGGAGTTTTTCATCTCAGCATTTATACTCTCAGACTGTCCGTCCAGAGACAATTTTCCACCGCACTCACCAGACCTCTCTGGGTTACTATTAGTAACAGTACGCACATCACATCTGACACTCTCGACTTTCTCAACTACAGCCTCAAGGGGCACACTTGAACTAATCCCCTTTTCTGTCTCGGCTGCTGTTTCTTTAACAGCCTGTTCACACAATGCATTAACCTGCTCAGGCTGTGTGACATACTCAAGGGTTAAAGACACGTTAGGCACAATTTTTGACATTTCACTATTGTCATCACATAAAAGCAGTGCATCAAATACATGTGCGTCATTTTTAGCAGGCATTTCCTGAATCACATTATTACAACTGGTGCATTTTCCATTTTTGGCAGTGGAGCAACACACCCTGCAGAGGACTCTTCCCTGTAATGCTTATCGGAGATATTGCCTTTCTCCCACAACTGCCAAAAATGAGGGAAGTTCCTTCCCAGCACAAACTCCTCATCAAGTTCCTGACATTTTATAAGTCTGTGCTGCACAGTCCCAAAATCAGTTTCAAAGTCAATCAGAACGGTCTCACCCATCTCAGGATCCTTCTTTACGAACAGCAAAATGTCCGGATGCACCCTCGAGACCTCTTGGCGAAGATCCAGACGGACCAGTAGCGGAATCCCACCAACCAACACTTTACGTGTCTTCTCTTGCGCTCTCTCTGGCCTCCTGACCAGAGAACAATCATGTGCACATCCATCCGCTCGATGGCATCTCCAACAGCGCTTCTTCTGCTGAACAACAGCCACATGCTGTCGGGGTTGGTTGCTCCTAGCAACCACATCTGTGCAATTCAGCACACTTGGCTTTTTAACAGCTGCCCAACATTGCTTGGGAACAACTTTTCCATCCAGACAATAGTCCGCTTGCAAAGATTCCCACCATGAGTCCGGGTGGTTGCCCTTAGCAACGGTCCTCACAGCTTGTATCACAGGTATGCATGCTCGTTGCTCTGTTCTGCAAACTGTCTGCAACAAGTCAGGAGTACCCGGCATCAATGCAGTGGACGTTGAAAAGAATCCACTTGGCTTGGAAGGCTGTGCATCCCCGGACAGCACCCGTGCCCTTAGAGCCTCTCTATCTGCTTCCAACTGTGCCAGGACCCTTTGGTTATCCTCCCTCTGTTTAGCATTTGTTTCCTGCAGCTCTGCATTCAACTGCACCATTTGTTTGAGGAGTTCCTCCATAAGACCCATTGCAATGGAAAAACAGTCTCTTTAATTGGGCTTCTGGTCCTTTAAATTTCACTGCATACTTCTTGTGCCATTTTATTGCCCAAAGCAATTCTCCGCCATATGGGACAACTTGGGGACCACTTAGCTCATGAGATCGCCATCTCCCAGGTGAGATGGTTGGCACACATAGAAAGTTCACTCCAACTCCTTGAGAAAAAGGTTTAAACCAGCCGCAGCTAGCTTTATTGTCTTCACAACAGCAGTCAGTGTTACAACAATACACATACAAAATAAATCCTGCTCGTCTGAGCACTAACTAAACAAGATATTCAGTGTCCCTCACTATGTGACACTGAGCCTTGTGCCCAGCACCTCAAAACCTTCAGTTTTAACTCGCACAGTGGTGACTCTCAAAGGCTAGCATGCCTGTCTTCCCCAGACTGAGAGCCCTGTGTGGACTGCACACACCTGATATAAAGAGCTGTCTCAGGTGGAGCCTAACTAGGCTCATCAGACAGCCCAAGCACCAGCAGAGAAAACCCTCTCTGCTGTACATGCTCCCTGGTTGCTTAAAACCTGAGTTTCTGCCCTGTCCAGTAGCTGCACTGCTACAATATATGTATATATATATATATATATATATATATATATATATATACATGACTCGTGTGTGTGTGTGTGTGTGTGTGTGTGTGTGTGTGTGTGTGTGTATATATATATATATATACATGATACATTACTCGTGTGTGTGTATGTATACATGCCTCCTGTGTTTGTGTGTGTATATATAATATATATATATATATATATATAT